>NC_134485.1:105658445-105873445 GCF_040206685.1 Ascaphus truei | reverse complement strand
ACAGACACAGACAGAGAGAGACAGACACAGACAGAGAGAGACAGACACAGACACGCAGACACAGACACACAGACACAGACAGAGAGAGACAGACACAGACAGAGAGAGACAGACAGAGAGAAACAGACACAGACACACAGACACAGACAGAGAGAGACAGACACAGACAGAGAGAGACAGACAGAGAGAAACAGACACAGACACACAGACACAGACAGAGAGAGACAGACACAGACAGAGAGAGACAGACACAGACAGAGATAGACAGACACAGACAGAGAGAGACAGACACAGACAGAGAGAGACAGACACAGACAGACAGAGACAGACACAGACAGAGAGAGACAGATAGACAGAGACAGACACAGAGAGAGACAGAGACAGACACAGAGAGGGACAGACACAGACAGAGAGAGAGACAGACACAGAGAGAGACAGACACAGACAGAGACAGACACAGAGAGACAGACAGAGACAGACAGACAGAGACAGAGAGACAGACAGAGACAGATAGAGAGAAACAGACAGAGACAGAGAGACAGACAGAGACAAAGACAGAGAGACAGACAGAGACAGAGAGACAGACAGAGACAGAGAGACAGACAGAGACAGAGAGACAGAGAGACAGACAGAGACAGAGACAGAGAGAGAGAGAGAGAGAGAGAGACACACACACACACACACAGAGAGAGACAGACACACAGAGAGAGAGACAGACACAGAGAGACAGACACAGAGAGACAGACAGAGACAGACAGAGACAGACAGACACAGAGAGACAGGCAGAGACAGACAGACACAGAGTGTGGGTGACAGTGACAGACAGACACAGAGTGTGGGTGACAGAAAGAGAGAGTGTTGGTGACAGAGAGAGAGTGTGTGGTTGACAGATAGAGAGTGTGGGTGGGTGACAGTTAGAGAGTGTGGGTGGGTGACAGTGTGGGTAACTGACTGACTGGGTGGGTGTGTCGCTGAGTGAGTGACTGACTGGGTGGGTGAGTAACTGACTGACTGACTGGGTGACTGGGTGGGTGAGTGACTGACTGGGTGGTTGACTGGCTGGGTTACTGACTGGCTGGGTTACTGACTGGCTGGCTGACTGACTAGATGGGTTACTGACTGGCTGGGTGACTGACTGGATGGGTGACTTACTGTGTGGGTGGGTGACTGGGTTGACATACTATGTGGGTGGGTGACTGGGTGAGTGACTATGACTGACTGGGTGGATAGGTGGGTAGGTGACTGACTGATTGTGTGTGTGAGTGACTGTGGGTGGGTGTCTGTATTCATTGGAAGGGAGGGGGTCCACCTGTGCTGCAGAGAATTCGTCCAGGCAGCTGATCATTGCTTCCTTGCAGGACACCTACTTCTGGTGTGCTGCACAGACACACACACACACACACACACACACACACACACACACACACACACACACACACACACACACACACACACACACACACACACACACACACACACACTCTCCCATACACACACACTCTCTACCACACACACACACACACACTCTCTCCCACACACACACACACACACTCTCTCCCACACACACACACACTCTCTCCCACACACACACTCTCTCCCACACACACATACTGTACAGCCGCGGCCCCTTTTATTCTCCAACCTCTCTGGAGAAATTCTCGGGGATTTTTTCCGAATGCCACGCACTTCACCGCACTTCACCACGTTCATGCCGCATTCATACCGCATTCATGTTGCATTCATGCTGGCGTCACCCGCGGTTGATGTGTTTATTGATGTGTTTATTGATAATGGTTCGGATTTAATTGGTTGCAATTCTTCGCGTATCCGCCAGGTGGCAGATATTCATGAATTGTAATGCGCATGCTCTTCAGTAATGTGTCGACTTGCAGGTGTTTAAAAAAAATACCACAGTGGTCCATTGTAAATTGGACTTGGTACTGAAGAAGTTACAATAATGTATCAATTTAGGCTTTTTTTATATTAAAAAATACATGCACAGTGTCTGGTGTTTTATTGTCCTGAGAGTCCCGACATGAGTGCACCACCGCAGTCCGTGTTCCAAAAACCCGACAGAACGCACGCTTATTTAATATGGGCTGCGATTAATGCAACAGATGATAAGATGGCAACAGTTGGTCAAATTTATCAGTATTTTATCGAAAACTATGACTTTTACAAATTTTCACCAGATGCTCATGTGTGGAGGCGTGCAATAAGGAAAAAGTTATATATCGATCCGTGTTTTTTTCGTATTGATCCCGGAGTTATTGGAGGGTATTGGTGTGTATCACCAGATTTTTCCCGTATCTTTGTTCATGGAGACTTCAAAAGGCGAAAGGTCATGTTAAAACCAACTAAGAAACGTCAGTCGCTGGCAAGCAATGCGCCAGCGACTGTGCCAGCGACAGCGCCAGCATCCAATAACGGTCCGACCATCAGTGAAAACCTGGTGACGGCAACCCTTGCTGCCTGTCCCCGCCTGGATACCTGCAGTCTGAGACGGATTTCGCGTACAGATTCCAGCAAGCTTGCATGTACCAAAGCGATTTCCAGCCTCATCAGCTGGCACCTGTTAACTACGTGCATAATCAAGAATACGGGACTGGCAGTGGCTCGGCTCCAGCTGATTGGCAAAGTCTATGGTGAGTAATGTTGCCGTATTTTATTCTGTTTTTGAAATATCAATATCAATGCACAGTCAAGCGATTCTCCTGTAAGCAATATCATTGGCTGAGCAGCTTCTACAGTATATACTGCACAATTGGTGGAAAGCTAGACGCATGCGCATTGGAACCTTCTTGAAACGCATATGCGTGTCATCACATCTACAGTAGGCGCATGCGCATGTGAACAGGAGATGCACCCCCAAGAGAAAATTATTGGTGGGACTGACTGGGAACTTCTTTAGGGGACTGACTGACCATTACAGTAAAACTTGTACTTTTGTTTTTCCTCAGAAAAGAAAACTTTGTCATCTCATGCGGAAAACGGCAAATGGAGGGATTTCGATGGATAATATCGCTTTGTGTAACAATGCCTGCACATTGCTGAATCGGATTTAAAAAAACCATGTACCGGAGTCTACAGTTTAGTGGCCGTTGTTTTTGATTAAGATAGAATACTGTAACTGAGAGCTTTATAGAAAACCTGAAACAGTATGCTGTTTTTTTTTTCCGACCGTATACAATACTTTTTTATATATATATATTGTATAATAAACCCCAAAAATAAAAAGTATGCATTTATTCTACATGTATTCCAGTACATATGTGTATTCTATACCCGTATAGCAGGCCTGCACAGCCCGCGGGCCCGCCGGCACTGACTGTGTGGCCCGCAGCGGCGTCTTTCCCCCCCCTCCTCCTCCTCCCGAGCAGGGGGAGGGGGATATGTGCAGGTGGGGGGTGATGTGAAGGGGAGGTGATGTGCAGGAGGGGTGATGTGAGGTGGTGATGTGAGGTGGTGATGTGAGGTGCAGGGGGTGATGTGCAGGGGGGGAGGTGATGTGCAGGGGGGATGTGAAGGGGGGGGTGATGTGAAGGGAGAGGGTGAGGTGCAGGAGGTTATGTGAGGTGCAGTGGGTGAGGTGCAGGGGGGTGATTGGAGGTGCAGGGGGGCTGATTGGAGGTACAGAGGGGGGTCATTGGAGGTGCAGGGGGGGGTCATTGGAGGTGCAGGGGAGGGTCATTGGAGGTGCAGTGGGGGGGCCATTGGAAGTGCAGGGGAGGGTCATAGGAGGTGCAGGGGAGGATCATTGGAGGTGCAGGGGAGGGTCATTGGAGGTCTAGGGGAGGGTCATTGGAAGTGCAGGGGGGTGATTGAAGGTGCAGGGGGGGAGATGGATGTGAAGTGCATGGGGGAGAAGGATGTGAGGTGCACGGGGGAGAAGGATGTGAGGTGCACGGGGGAGAAGGATGTGAGGTGCAGGGGGGGTGGGATGTGTGTGGTGTGCAGGGGGGTATTGTGTGTTTGATGTGGAGGGAGAGTATTATGTGTGTGGGTGAGGGGGAGAGATGGGGGTATGAGAGATATATGGGGAATATCGCAAAAGCTGATAGTGAGGGGTTCTGGGGGAGATATGAGGATGATGATGAGGGGTGCTGGGGGAGATATATGAGGATGATGATGATGAGAGGTGCTGGAGGAGAGATGATGATGATGATGGTGATGATGATGATTTTACCCGTGAGGCCCAATTTTTTTTTTCCTTGGAGCAGTTCGGCCCTTCTCGCTTAACGAGTTGTGCAGGCCTGCCGTACAGCATGTATTGTTTTAATACTCTTGTGATGTACAGTACTGAGCATGCCTACAGTATACAGTACTGTACAGTATGCCTGGATAGTACTGTATGTTCTAGACACACTGAATTTTGTTACATTATAAAAGGAGACAATGGAACACTTTAAAACAAATCAACATTTTCTTTTATTGGTGCAGTAAGTACAAAAACATTTATTTACAAATACAATTTAAAAACATTTAAAGTACAGCAATTCAAAACATTAACAGGTTTATGGTTTACTGCTAGTGAAAACATTTATGTACAGAAAGTCAAAACATTTACAGCACAACAGTATGGTGTTAGTAAAAAACATTTCTTTATTAATACAAGTTAAAACACGCAACATCTCCTTAATTTAAGTACATAAAGTCAAAACATTTACAGTAGGATGGTGTACAGTACAGTAAGTCAGGACTGCACAACTCCAGTCCTCGAGGGCCGCAAATAGGCCCGGCCCTCAGGATAACCTTGAAAACCGGGCCTGTTCGCGACCCTCGAGGACTGGAACCGCGCAGGTCTTGTGTAAGTTAAAACATTTCTTTATTAATATAATTTAAAAACAAGCAACAAGTCTAAAATTAAACAACATTTGAACAGTCACGCAAATTCGATACCCACCAGATTGTCCTTCCAGGGCCGATGCCATGTATGACGCAAAATGCCATTAATGGAGTCTCGAACGATTTTCATTAAAGGATCTGAAATTGAAAAATAGCGCCGCAATTCCTCCACAATAGTCCTTCTTAAATTTTCAGGAAGCGCCCTTTTTTCGTGATTTCCTTTGTAGTTTACATTGTTGGCCCACCCGCAGTACACCAAGTAGGACACGTGGTGCTTAAAAATTAACACGCCATACTTCTGGGGTAAACCAGCACTCATCACCCTATACTTCTCCCTGAGTGCCGGTGGCAGCTCGCGCAGGATGATGTCGGGAACCGTATCGATGCAAGTGTGTGTAGGTTGGATTCTGTGAGCGGGTGTGCTTCTGGGTGCGGGGGTGCTTGTGGTGGCGGGCAAGGGTAGGTTGTCTGGGAGGAAACTTTCCTCCTGTCTTGGTCGCCGTGTTGTCTCCTGGCGTGGTCTTGACGGGGCTGTCATGTTATCCTCCTCGTCAATGGCATACATGTACACAAATTCTTCTGGTGGAGGGGGTGCGCTTGGTGTTGGAAAGGGGTCGAAGGTCCCATTCATCACATCCATGCCACCCTCCTGCTCCGGCGTCGGGGATACAGGGGCATGAACACGAGCAAATTATGTATCCCCGCTATGTCAGTCTCTATCTTCTCCATCCGTTGATCCATCTTCTCCATCCATTGATCCATATTTATATAAGTCTTGCCTTTCAATTCTTTATGGGCAAGCTACCCAGCTATCTGAACAAGCTCCTCACCCCTACCACATGCAGCACTTATCACCTGAGATCAGACTCCAAAAGACTGTTCATGGTCCCAAGGCTCAACAAAGTATCCGGCCGTTCCTCCTTCTCTTACCATGCACCCCAAAACTGGAACAACCTACCAGAGACTCTCACATCCACCACCAGTTTAAGTTCTTTCAAATCTAAGGCTGTCTCACATTTTAATCTGGTCTGTAACTGTTTCATACGACCATAATATATATTTTCTTTAACTGTGCACGCAATGTCTTGTATATAATGTATACCCTGTTCATTTAAGTAACTGTATTTGTAACCATGTATTATTTGTCTTAACTCTGTGCCCAGGACATACTTGAAAATGAGAGGTAACTCTCAATGTATTACTTCCTGGTAAAGTATTTTATAAATAAATATTTAGCATGGTCTCTAAAAGAAGATCTATCTTTACCAGCATAGTAGAGTTCCCGGGGATATCGACACTTAACCCATTCAGCATGCGGTCTAACGAGCTGGTTCTTGTGCATGGGGTGCTGTGGACATCTGGGTGGATGGGTGCTATGGAGGATGAGATGGGGATTCCCTGGAGAGAAGCGGCAGCGTCGTCGAAGAAGGATGGAGGAGGTGACCTGTGGATTTCCGGGAGAGAAGCGGCAGCCTCGCCGAAGAGGGATGGAGAAAGTGACCTGTGGATTTCCGGGTGAGAAGCGGCAGAGTCGTCTAAGCGTAATGGAGAATGTGACCCGTGGATTTCCGGGAGACCAGCAGCAGTGTCGTCGAAGAGTAGTTGAGAAGATGGGCTGTGGGTCCCCGGGAGAGCGGCGGCAGCGTTGTGGATAAGTAGTGGAGAAGATGGGCTGTAGATTTCTGGGAGAGCAGCGGCAGAGACATCGAAGCGTAATCGAGGAAGTGGCCTGCGGGTTCAATGGGTTGGCTAACATTTGTTTTGCTTTGAGTGTACATCACCGAATTTCTTCTTGACATAATAAGGCTTACAGTGTATTAAAACCCTTAGCCTTTGGGGTCAGCAGAAGGTTTTCTTTATTACTATAGCCTTAGCCTGTCGCTTTGGCCTTGGCTTGGAAACGGCTGCCGCCTTTCGCTTTTTCTGTGTGATAGGCACGGCAGAGGCGAGTGGCTTCCTGCGTCCGTAGAATCGGGGTTGATCCATGGAAGCAGATGGCACAATGCAGTATCTGGACAAGGGCAAGTTCAGATACAGATCATCGAGTGGTGGGCTATGCAAAGTGTGTAACCTTTTATGCATGGCGACGAGGTACAGGTGTTAAAAGTGGGCGTACTCTAATGTGAGTCATTAACATATAAATACACCATCCATTTTGTGGATTCACTGCACATTGAATGCACATCGACTAAACATCGAATATACATTCTTGTGCTTGTATTTCTTTCTACTCGCAGCTATGCCTGTTAAAAAGATTTCAAAGGATCTCAGCATGAGAATTAAGGAGATGTACACGAGCGGACAACGAATTGCAGATATCCAACGCTGGTTAACTGCTTTTGGCCTCGTTGTGCCATCAATCACCGTGTGCTATCATGCACACGGAAAAACCAAACAACGCTCGAGGACACCAACTGTAACTAACACGTAAGTATATTTATATAACTATATAATACAGTATATCTATTATTGTTTATATTGCTGCATATTAATATAACTATATAGTATAGATCTATCTAATTTTATAGTTATTTCGGTATATTTATATAACTACAGTATATAATACAGTATATCTATTATTGTTTATATTGCTGCATATTAATATAACTACAGTATATAGTATAGATCTATCTAATTTTATAGTTATTTCGGGATATTTATATAACTACAGTATATAATACAGTATATCTATTATTTTTTATATTGCTGCATATTAATATAACTATATAGTATAGATCTACCTAATTTTATAGTTATTTCGGTATACTGTATTTATATAACAACAGTATATAATACAGTATATCTATTATTGTTTATATTGCTGCATATTAATATAACTATATAGTATAGATCTATCTAATTTTATAGTTATTTCGGTATATTTATATAACTACAGTATATAATACAGTATATCTATTATTGTTTATATTGCTGCATATTAATATAACTATATAGTATAGATCTATCTAATTTTATAGTTATTTCGGTATATTTATATAACTACGGTATATAATACAGTATATCTATCTATTATTGTTTATATTGCTGCATCTATAATTGTTTACTGTAAATCAGTGGTTCCCAATCTGTGCGCCGCGACGTCCTGGTGCGCCGTGGCTTGCCTAGAGGGGTGCCGCGATTATCCCTCCCCACCATCCCCCCGATTATCCCTCCCCACCATCCCTCCGATTATCCCTCCCCACCATCCCTTAATGCCAACCAGGGCCGCAGGGAATTGGCTGCAGGTCAGAGTATGCCGGGGGCGGGGCTTCCGCTTTGTGCAGAGCACACGGTTAGTGTGTGTGTCTGCCTTCCCGCTCCTGGCTCCTCTGTCTGCTGGTGGCTGCGCGGTGTCCCGTCCCCTTCTGCCCGGGTGATAGGAGAAGGTAGCAGGGGTACTGGGGGGGGGGGGGAGTGAGTTGTACATTTGCCTGTCCTGGACGGATCTCCTGCCTTTCCTCCTCCCCCCAGTCACTCACATCCGTCGCTGCCTCTGCTCTCCAATGTGTGTGTGTATCTGTGTGTGTATCTGTGTGTGTGTGTGTATCTGTGTGTGTGTATCTGTGTGTGTGTATCTGTGTGTGTGTGTATCTGTGTGTGTATCTGTGACTGTGTGCAGGGAGCCGCTTGCACGGATCTCCTGCCTCCCCCTCCCCCACTCCCCGCCCCAGTCACTCACATCCGTCGCTGCCTCTGCTCTCCAATGTGTGTGTGTGTATCTGTGTGTGTGTGTATCTGTGTGTGTGTGTGTGTGTGTGTGTGTATATCTGTGTGTGTGTATATATCTCTGTGTGTGTGTATATATCTCTGTGTGTGTGTATATATCTGTGTGTGTGTGTGTGTGTGTGTGTGTGTGTGTGTGTGTGTGTGTGTGTGTGTGTGTGTGTGTGTGTGTGTGTGTGTGTGTGTATATATATATATATATCTGTGTTTGTGTGTATATATCTGTGTGTGTGTGTTGACACAGTGAGAATATGATGCAAGGAGGGGGGGAGGTCTGACATAAACACCACTGGGATCTAATCAGCCATTTTAAGTCAGCATCCATCTTAGGTGCTTGATATTGTCATCCATCTTGTCTATTTGTCTGCATGAGTGTTGGTATGAAAAGTTAGGTATAAAAGACATTTTTTATTTTTTATGCTCCTGAAGTTTTAAGTGATAATAAGTCTTTCAGCTAACCACAAAAACCTTGAAGAGGGGAGAAAAGTGCGAATGTTATGAAAATAAAAGATAGATAACAAGCACATCTCGCATTCCGAGGGAGGTTCCCATGAAATCTTGTATAGAGTAAAGGTCACCGGCCTGTATAAGGAATATTAGCTGAGTCATTTCATTTTTAATATGAATCTCATAGTAATGCTATTAACTCAATGTGTTCATATTCATATTTTGTTTATCTTATATGCTTATGTAGTGACGCACACGCAAACTCGTATAGGGGGCGTGGGCTTAGTATTTTGGGTATAAATAGGGCCTGTATGCCAGTATTTCGTTGGGGGAGTTTTTATTTTGAAACTCCCTTCTATGTGTGCACACGTACACTGAAATAAACTTATTTGTTATTCTGCAATAATCCTCAGATGATGTGTCTTATTTATCCACGCTTTTCACAGATGGCGCTCCGAATAGGAACCCAAATATACCGGAAGCTGTGCACCTGAAAAAAACACTCCTCGGTCACTCAAACCTGAGCGCTCATAAGAATCAAGGTAAAAGGCACCTTTTGAGGAAAGCCTGAGTTTAAAAAGTTTTTTGAGTGATGTGTAGAGAGATGTGTTTTGGAGGGTGTCTCAATCAGGGTTGACGGGGTTACCTCGCAGTTTCAAATAAGTTTATTTGTCTGTTCCTGTATCCATTTTAAAGTGTTATAGTTGTTAAGTTTTATTGGGACTAAGGTGAGAGTCCCGTTAAAAGTTTTGGTGTTTTGGTGATGAAGGTGAGTGTTTGTATGCTTAAGGGATTGGTGTCAGACCGTCCTGGGTTGTGATAAATATTTTTTTGTTGTCTGAGCAGGAAGGGTCCCTGATTGTACATTTGCTCTGTCTTATCATTTACATACCAAGTGAGTTTATTTATGGATATCTGTTTAGAAGGTCTTATCTGTATCATGTTATAAAAGTATAAGGTTTATCAGGACTGGGTTGGACCCGCTAAAGTAATTCAAGTTTTTTCTTGGGTATAGTTATGGTGAAAAAAATATGATTGGGGAACAGTCTCGTGACAAGTCCTTATTTGCATATTTACACTATTCAGAACAATAACATGCTAAAAGAGTTGTACGCAATCAGCTTGCACTGATTATTGTATCAGGAGTATTGTACAGGTCAATTAAATGTGATTACTGTAGCAGGAGAATAATGGGAAACCAAAGTTCTCAAAATTTGCCGTTAGAGGTTGTGTGTCTGCAGACAAAAATAATAAAGAATGGATACAGAGAACAAGAAGAGACAATATAAATATGTTTTGTTGGCCAATGAAAATATACATGCAAGTCCAATGAAAATATACATGCAAGTTCAAGTGAAAAAACACATGCAAGTCCCAGTGACAAACACGCCACCCCAATGAAAAAAGTTTGTTTGCAATAAATTACTATGGAAAGAAGCGTGAACCTATGGGCAGCCGCACCGGTTTTCTTATTCGTAAGAATGCGAACGCAAGGGCTCATAGTGGAACCTTCTAACTTTCAGTAATCCCTGTGTGTCTGTGGCAGAATAAATCTTTGGATTTTATGAGGTTTTTGTGGCTAAAGTCAGTTTGTGGTGGGTGGGGGAGTTTGAGCTTGCTGGGTATCTGTGTTAACCTATGTCTCTTTGGAGGCTGTGGCACCTCCCCCCAGAGCTCACTCCTCCTCCTTCACCCTTTTAACTTGGAAGGTCATTTCACTTGCTGCAGGAACAAGATCCATTATGGTTTTTTCCCCTCTCACAGAGGTAAAAGGAAAGGTTTCACAGTGTAGTGTAGGACCTGCATTATTTTGGTTATACCTTGACGTTGGTATGCAGGCTTATGATGCCTTTGGCCAAAGGGATTAACTAAATAACCAATTATTATTATTGAAGTATTTTACTTTATATGTTTTATCAATTGGATGCAGCATTGGGCACCCCCTGTCTCTTGTTATATACAATTGCCACGCTCAGTAGCTCTCTGGTTGACATAAATATATATTCAGTTTGTGGTGGGTGGGGGAGTTTGAGCTTGCTGGGTATCTGTGTTAACCTATGTCTCTTTGGAGGCTGTGGCACCTCCCCCCAGAGCTCACTCCTCCTCCTTCACCCTTTTAACTTGGAAGGTCATTTCACTTGCTGCAGGAACAAGACCCATTATGGTTTTTTCCCCTCTCACAGAGGTAAAAGGAAAGGTTTCATAGTGTAGTGTAGGACCTGCATTATTTTGGTTATACCTTGACGTTGGTATGCAGGCTTATGACGCCTTTGGCCAAAGGGATTAACTAAATAACCAATTATTATTATTGAAGTATTTTACTTTATATGTTTTGTCAATTGGATGCAGCATTGGGCACCCCCTGTCTCTTGTTATATACAATTGCCACGCTCAGTAGCTCTCTGGTTGACATAAATATATATTCAGTTTGTGGTGGGTGGGGGAGTTTGAGCTTGCTGGGTATCTGTGTTAACCTATGTCTCTTTGGAGGCTGTGGCACCTCCCCCCAGAGCTCACTCCTCCTCCTTCACCCTTTTAACTTGGAAGGTCATTTCACTTGCTGCAGGAACAAGACCCATTATGGTTTTTTCCCCTCTCACAGAGGTAAAAGGAAAGGTTTCACAGTGTAGTGTAGGACCTGCATTATTTTGGTTATACCTTGACGTTGGTATGCAGGCTTATGATGCCTTTGGCCAAAGGGATTAACTAAATAACCAATTATTATTATTGAAGTATTTTACTTTATATGTTTTGTCAATTGGATGCAGCATTGGGCACCCCCTGTCTCTTGTTATAAAGTCAAGCATGGCAGGACCGGCTGGCAGAAGCGGCAGAAAATCAGGTGTGCACGTATGAGCTTTTCCTTCCATTTCCCCACAAGCAATAAGTGGTTATAAATCATTTCCTGATATAAACTCAAGTTTCGGTGCCGGCAAGTAAAATTGTTGTGCCCTTAATGGAGAGTTGCCAGATGGATTTGATACCCTAATGAATTTTTCCTGAATGATTACCTGTGTGAAAGATAAACCATGCTAAGTACAGTATCATGTATACACAAATCACCATCCAAGAACTTGCAAGTACTTTCAAAAACATGAATATTATTTGCTCACAATGAAGTCAAATGTCTGCAAGAAAGAGAATCAGAATCGCAGCAGCAGAGATCGTGCCCCCATCTTTTTCTCCAGCTAGAGGAATGTGCAAAGATAAGAAAGTTAACTCAAAAGCTCCGGAGCATCAAAGTAGTTTTAAATTCAGGTTATTTATGAGAATAATGAAAGAGAAGGGAACTTTTATTAATATAGTTGCAGGGTGAAATTGTTTGGTAATAGGTGAAAAATGTTTTTCTTTTATTTGTTCGTTATTTTTGTGGTGTTGTTTGGCTGTGTATGAGAGAAGTTTTTGTATTGTGTGTTCTGTATTGTGTGTAACCAGTAAAAACACATTTCAATTTTATTTCTATAGGATTAGGTTATGTTTGGGAATATTGTGTTTAAATATGCGGGTAAAAGTTCACAAGCATTGTTTGAATTACATATTGTATTGTATGTTTTTATGTATATAACGCCATTAATATGCATAGCGCTTCACAGGAGTGGTGCCCGTCGTAATCAAATGGTAAAGGTAATGGGTCATGGAATAAGTGATCCAGACATAAAAGTAACATTAAGGAAGAGAAGTCCCTGCACTGAGGAACTTACAATCTAATTGGTAGGTAGGGAGAACATACAGAGACAGTAGGATTTGATTAGAAGCCAGGAGAGGAATTTCAGGAGGGGAAACGCAGAATCAGAGTTTAAAGAGTAGAGTGATTCTGGCAGCAGCGTTTAGGATAGATAGTAGGGAAGACAGATGAGAGGCAGGATGGCGGGATAGCAGGGGATTACAGTTATCAAGATGGGAGAGAATGAGGGCCTGAATCAGAGTTTTTTACAGTTGAGCAACAGAGGAACAGGTGTATCTTTGTGATATTGTAGAGGAACAAGCGACAGTTATAGAAATGTTTTGAATGAAAGAGGAGTTGGGAGTGACCCCTAAGCAGCGTGCTTGGGCTACTGGATGGAAGATTCAAGAGTAATGTGGAAGGAGATAAAAGGGTCAGGTTTGAGAGGAAGTATGAGGAACTCTGTTTTTGCCATGTTACGTTTAAGGCAAAGGAGGGCCATCCAGGATGAGATAACAGAAAGACATTCAGAAACTTAGGTTTGTACAGCAGGTGTAAGGTCAGGGGTTGAAAAGTAAATGTGTGTGTCGTCAGCATAAAGGTGATATTTAAACCCAAGAGATGTTATTAGGTCACCTAGAGAGAGGGTGTACAGAGAAAAGAGAAGAGTGTGGTACACAGAGGCAAATGATTCAGAGAGGGTGAGTAATATGAGCAGAGTGTAATGACCTCTGTCTGTGGCTGCATATAGGTCATCAGTTATTTTAGTGAGAATTGTCTCCATGGAGGGAGCAGTGTAAAAGTCAGATTGTAGAGGGTTAAGGAGAGAATGGGTGTTGAGAAAAATGGAGCAAGCAAGAGAATACAAGACAAGTCAGTAGTTAGAAAGACAGGTAGGGTCAAGCTTGCTATTTTTTAATCATGGTATAACTTTTGCATGTTTGAAGGAGAATGGAAATGTATCAGAGTAGAGGGAGAAGAGGAGATCAACAGTGATGGTGACACTCTCTTCTGAGACAGAGGAAAAAGAGTCAAGGAAAGCAGGAAGCAGTGTAGGATAGGAGAAAAAAGAGGGAACGGTCAGATGTATGGATTTCACCTTTTTTCTTAAAATAGTCAGCAAAGTCCTGAGATGAGATGAAGGAAGAGTTAGTGTGGGTTAGACTTGTGAGTGTTGATTTAATGGAGAGAAGTAGGTTTGTTTAGCTTGAGAAAGGGCAGAATTGGAACAGGATAGCATAAATTTGTAGTGAAGGAAGTCTGTGAAAGTATGAGAGTTCAAACAGAAGGCATTAAAAAAGAACTGAGTGGAGGGAGATAGCATGAGTGTGTGGTAGATATAACCTCCTCTATATAAAAGTCCCGTTATTTAATTCTTGAGAGGCCATAAAAAATGTAGTTCGTAGGGCTCTGGATAAAGCTCCATGTATTTAAACTTTAAGCAAAAGTTCCAATCCAATAATTATTATTTTGTGTAAGAAGAAGCCGGTGTGCCGTTATCTTATCTGTTCAGGGTCAATTGGCGAAACGCCCAGAAACAAGATGGCTTTTTGCCCGGGAACAAGCTTTGAAAAATTAGTTTTTTTCTTTAGTCAAATGCAGAGTGTCTTTAAAAATATAAATCTGACCGTGTGCTCAGCACTGTGCAAAGAGATTATATAAAGCAAAAAATTAATGTGAAGTCTTATACAAAGTCATTTGTCTATTAACTGAATATGTGATGTACAGTATGTTATAACTTTTAATCATTTATTTTTTCCAAAGGTGTCCATAAGCAGTGGTTATTGTCAAAATTGCTGTGTAATCTAGAATGGTTTGCATGGAAGTGGTGAATTGGGAGTCACCTTTCATTTGTGGGTGTCTTGTGTATAGGGTTAAATACAGGGGATACATAGTTGCAAAAGCAGTTACATAAGTGAACAGGGTATACATTATATACAAGGCATTTCAAATTTTTAGCAGAATAGTTACAGTGGAGTTTTTGGGGTAGAAGCCAGATTGGGATTGGCTAGGGAAATTTGAATGGGTAAAATAATTGCTTGATTGGGAGTGAAATTTTTTTCCATGACTATGGATAGAATTGGGAGAAGAGAGATTGGCCTGTAGTTTGAGACAGTGTTTTTTGTCCCCGCTTTTGAAGATTGGGACAAACTCTGGCAGTTTTCAGGTCTTAGGGATATTGTCTGCAGACAGGATAGAATTAACTATGGAAACAATTAGTTTGGCAATGGCTGGGGCACCAAGTCTTAGGAACTTAGATTGTATCAAAGTCAGGTTCACATTGACTACTTAGTTTTAATTTGAGGAACATTAATAGGGAATACCTCTGTCTATATGCGGATGCTAAGACAGGAGTAAACACATTGATACAATAATTTATTCCTAGGTATAATTGATCTCCCTATGAGACACTTAGGGGATGACTTATGACTATCAGCAGTCCAAAGGAACGAATTAAGGACCATGTTATTGGTAATAAAACAATTAATAAGTATTGTATGCAACTAATACATTTTTTGAGTCTCTCTAGGCAAAGTTGAAAGTGCACCTACTCGAGACGGGGTTAATAGTCAAATATTTCCTACGCAAGCATGCTCTTCATCCCAGATGAAAAGGCCTATACTAACCACCAATACAGCAATTAAAGTGGCAGAGTTCTTTTCCTGGACCCAAAGCACGTAAAGCTCATTCCAGCTCCACCAAAGACCAAAGTCACCTAAAGCACAGCCGCATCAAGTTAACGTCTTGCCGAATCAAAACTCTAACCGTTAACCCCCGAGTAAAATGAGAAACCAGGCTAAGGCCCAGTCTTAATCCAAACATTTATTTTCATTTCATTTGTTCAAAGACTCAATATTTTTATTTTTAGAGTGTGTTTAAGTTAGAAATTTAAGGTGTATGTACAATTGGGCCTTGATGGGAGGATTAGTTTCCTGGAAGCATGGCTTGTGAATGCTCTTGTATGTGTTTTGGCAGTACTCATCACTCTCTATGTATGTGTCATGTGCAGCAAAATTTTGATCCAGAAGTGTGTTGCACCTCCACCGAAAGGAGGGGGTCACCCAGGGGCGTGTGTCAGCCACAAGGAAAGGATCATAAGTCAGCCATTTTGACCATCGCAGACATTATCTGTTCTGATATTCTGAGTGAGTGATGTATATAATGTGTGCAGGGGTGAGGATCATGCCTTCGCTTCCACAGATACCAACCCCCTTCAATTCTCAGTAAAAGAATGTTGTGATGATTCTGAAAATATATGATGATAGAGATGGATGCCATTTCCTTTATCTAGCAACTGCATACCCAAAGAAAGGATGCTTGCATAAAATAAGGTTTTTAGTATTATGTGTATAATTTCTGTATTTTCCCTTTTTTTTAAGCTAGCCTCTTTAAAGATGCAGTTCAGTCTTTTTTTTAAAAATTTTTTTAAATTCAATAGTTTCATGTGTGCAATCTCTAATTACCTAAAGAACTGTATAGCTGCCAGTCAATTCGTTCTCCATGTATTCATCGGCAAAATTTGGCAAAATCTTTAGATATGGGATATGTTTTTCCTCTGCTTCTGTTACTCAGTGGAAGCTCATGAATATTCATGAGCACTCCTGCACTGACATGTGCTAGAGGGAGGGCAGGGCTGACAAAGGGGTGTGCCAGGGCTTGTGACATGACATGAAGGGGCAGTGCCTTAGTAAATGGTTGTTAAAATAGAATACAAGAAAATTGGTCTTTCAAAGTTGTTTTTTTTAAAACAGAAAATGCTAAAAGTATTTTTTCTTACTACAGAACTGATTTATTAAAAAAACACACATGCAGGATATTGACTGAACTGCAGCTTTAAAGGGCGTATCACACAATAGGAACAAGAATCAATTTATGGGTCAAGTGTCTCCACCAACCAATGAAACATGTGTAAAAATGTATGTTCAATCAGATAACAATTTACAGGAAGGATGTGGCCTTAATTTTGCAGTTTTTAATTTCATCATTAAACCAAGAACAGGTTCAGATTAGGCTTATGGCCTTACAAAACAGAATTGCTTTAGACTAAGTTTTCAGTTGTGTTTTCATTCAAGATCAGAGTAGCAATGTGCAACATGAACTAGATGAAATAGAAGAGATTCAAAAGAGGCTTAGAAAGGGGGATGACACAGAATATCACCCCTTGGGGTTAGGTGGATGGCTTAGATCACTTGGAGCAAAAACTTATGAATGCTTTGGTGTGTGTGGGGGTGTTACTTGTTGTCATATATATGTGTGTCACGTGTTGCAGAGGTATGATCCACAAATGTGCTACCCCCTCCTCCAATCTGATGCAACTCTTTGCAGATGCCAGAAACAGCAGTCCCTTGAAGAAAGAAGATGCCGATCACAGTTATTCAACTCCAAAAGACATGTTGGGGTCACAGCGCCTTACGAGACTATGACAGTGAAGGGCACGCGCCCTTGTCCTCTGAGTTATAACAATGAGCAATATCAGATGATGGAGCACCCCAGTATACAATACGAGCCTGTCTATGTGTTCCAGGACTAACATCATAATCTTAATTCTCAATAGCGATGTTTTAAGAATAAAAAAGGAGGGAACTGACACAGTGAGAATATGATGCAAGGAGGGGGTGAGGTCTGACATAAACAGCACTGGGATCTAAGCAACCATTTTAAGTCAGCATCCATCTTAGGTGCTTGATATTGTCATCCATCTTGTCTATTTGTCTGCATGAGTGTTGGTATGAAAAGTTAGGTTTAAAAGACATTTTTTATTTTTTATGCTCCTGAAGTTTTAAGTGATAATAAGTCTTTCAGCTAACCACAAAAACCTTGAAGAGGGGAGAAAAGTGCGAATGTTATGAAAATAAAAGATAGATAACAAGCACATCTCGCATTCCGAGGGAGGTTCCCATGAAATCTTGTATAGAGTAAAGGTCACCGGCCTGTATAAGGAATATTAGCTGAGTCATTTCATTTTTAATATGAATCTCATAGTAATGCTATTAACTCAATGTTTTCATATTCATATTTTGTTTATCTTATATGCTTACATAGTGACGCACACGCAACCTCGTATAGGGGGCGTGGGCTTAGTATTTTGGGTATAAATAGGGCCTGTACGCCAGTATTTCGTTGGGGGAGTTTTTATTTTGAAACTCCCTTCTATGTGTGAACACGTACACTGAAATAAACTTATTTGTTATTCTGCAATAATCCTCAGATGATGTGTCTTATTTATCCACGCTTTTCACAGTGTGTATATATATATGTGTGTGTGTATATATCTCTGTGTGTGTGTGTATATATCTGTGTGTGTGTGTTTCTGTGTGTGTGTATCTGTGTGTGTGTATCAGTGACTGTGTGCAAGGAGCCACCTGCACGGTTCTCCTGCCTTTCCTCCCCTCCTCCTCCTCCCCCCCCCCCCAGTCACTCACATCAGTCACTGCCTCTGCTCTCCCCTGTGTGTGTGTATCAGTGTACGTGTGTGTATCAGTGACTGTGTGTGTGTGTATCAGTGACTGTGTGTGTATCAGTGAGAGTCTGGGAGAGTGTGTGTCAGAGTGTGTGGGAGTCTGGGAGAGTGTGTGTCTGGGAGAGTGTGTGTCTGAGAGAGTGTGTGTCTGAGAGAGTGTGTGTCTGAGAGAGTGTGTGTCTGAGAGAGTGTGTGTCTGAGAGAGTGTGTGTCTGAGAGAGTGTGTGTCTGAGAGAGTGAGAGAGAATGTGTCTGACAGAGTGAGTGAGAGTGTGTCTGACAGAGTGAGTGAGAGTGTGTCTGAGAGAGTGAGTGTGTCTGAGAGAGTGAGTGTGTGTCTGAGAGAGTGTGTGTGTCTAAGAGGGTGTGTGTCTGAGAGAGTGTGTGTGTCTGAGAGTGTGTGTGTGCCTGAGTGTGTGTGTGTGCCTGAGTGTGTGTGTGTCTGAGAGTGTGTGTGTGTGTGTGTGTGTGTGTGTGTGTGTGTGTGTGTGTGTGTGTGTGTGTGTGTGTGTGTGTGTGTGTGTGTGTGTGTGTGTGTGTGTGTGTGTGTGTGTGTGTGTGTGTCTGAGAGAGAGTGTGTGTGTGTGTGTGTGTGTGTGTGTGTGTGTGTGTGTGTGTGTGTGTGTGTGTGTGTGTGTGTGTGTGTGTGTGTGTGTGTCTGAGAGAGTGAGTGTGTGTCTGAGAGAGTGAGTGTGTGTCTGAGAGAGAGTGAGTGTGTGTGTATGAGAGAGAGAGTGAGTGTGTGTATGAGAGAGAGTGAATGTGTGTGTCTGAGAGAGAGTGAGTGTGTGTGTGTGTGTGTGTCTGAGAGAGAGAGAGTGAGTGTGTGTGTCTGAGAGAGAGTGAGTGTGTGTGTCTGAGAGAGAATGAGTGTGTGTGTCTGAGAGAGAGTGGGTGTGTGTGTGTGTCTGAGAGAGAGAGAGTGTGTGTGACTGAGAGAGAGAGAGTGTGTGTCTGAGAGAGTGAGAGAGTGTGTGTCTGAGAGAGTGAGAGAGAGTGTGTGTCTGAGAGAGTAAGAGAAAGTGAGGTCTTAGAGAGTGTGTGTCTGTGAGAGAGTGTCTGAGTGAGAGAGTCTGAGAGAGTGTGTCTGAGAGAGTGAGAGTGAAAGAGTGTGTATCTGAGAGAGTGAGAGTGAAAGAGTGTGTGTCTGAGAGAGTGAGAGTGTGTCAGAGTGAGAGTGTGTCAGAGTGAGAGTGTGTCAGAGAGTGCGAGTGTGTCAGAAAGTGAGTGTGTGTCAGAGAGTGAGTGTGTGTCAGAGAGTGAGTGTGTGTCAGAGAGTGAGTGTGTGTCAGAGAGTGAGTGTGTGTCTGAGAGAGAGAGTGTCTAAGAGAGAGAGTGTGTCTGAGAGAGAGTGTGTCTGAGAGAGAGAGTGTGTCTGAGAGAGTGTGTCTGAGAGAGAGTGTGTCTGAGAGAGAGTGTGTGTCTGGGAGAGAGAAACAGTGTGTGTCTGAGAGAGAGAGAGAGAGAGAGAGAGTGTGTGTGTCTAAGAGAGTGTGTGTCTGAGAGAGACACCAACTGCGCACTGCAACTGTTAGGTATGTATATCAAATTTGTTTTTACTTTGGGCGCCGCGGAAAAATCCTGATCGCCTTGGGGAGCCTTGAAAAAATCCTGATCGCCTTGGGGAGCCTTGAACCAAAAAAGTTTGGGAACCACTGCTGTAAATGATGTGCTGTACTTGTGGCCTACTGCACTGTAACTTACCAGATTGTTGTTTTTCTGTACACTGTAGGGAGACAACTCTTCTGGTCGACAAAATAAGTGAAGAGAATGATGAGAAGAGTGCCTTAAGGGTCAAATACACTCTGCTGCAAAATTACAATCTCACTGTATCCGAGACCAGCATAAAGAAGATGAGACGCAGAATTGGATGGAAATATGGACATGTGAGGTTAGTACTGGACAGTACAGGAGGTTAAAGTGTTGTTTAAGAAACTGTACTGTACCTATAAAATTATTCCTTGTCATTACAGAGCGTACCCTATGATAAGGGACGTTAACAAGATCAAGAGAGTTTTCCAGGCCCAGGCATGGATTGACAGTTTAGAAACGTTCCAGGATTGCAACTTCACTGACGAGTCTACTGTTTCGATGGAGAGATTTGCCACCTTTGCATTCCACAGAAAAGGTCGCATATCTATGAAGCCGCGTCCAAAACACCCAGTGAAGATGCATGTGTGGGGTGCCATCTCTAGGCGTGGACCAGGATGCATTGTCATCTTTGAAGGTAAAATAAGTCACACGCTTTTGCCTTATGCACTGTACTGTACTAGTGTGCAGTTTTTTGAGCACTTTTCTTTTCTTGTTATAGGAATCATGAATAAAGCTTTTTCCAAGAGCAAATTGTGCCTGAGATTGTGGAATACATCACACGTGAGTTCCCAGATGGTCACCGTTTCTACCAGGACAACGATCCGAAGCACACCGCGTCAACAGCACATATTCTTGAGCGTGGTATCAACTGGGTGAAGACGCCAGCGGAGTAAGTGCGGTAACCGTGTCTCATTTTTTCCCACTGTTTTAACTGTGTACTGTATCTCTTTAACTAATTGTCCTTTTTTTCTCCCTCCAATGACAGATCGCCAGACTTCAATCCTATCGAAATGGTCTGGCATCAGTTGAAGGACCATATCCGAAAAGTCGTGAAACCCTCCAAAAATGATGAGTTGGTGCAAGGCAAAATGAGTTTTTGGAACGATGTACTCACCGTGGAACGATGCAATAAATATATTGCTACACAGAAAAAGGGGGAGCTCCCGCACAGCTGAACAGTAACAGAGTGAGGTGCTTACCTGCTTATGGTAGAATTGCATACATAAAAGAAAAAGGAAAACCTAGTAGATGAGCACTCAATCACAACAAGAGTATAATGATAATATTAAAATTATTTTATTGTCATCAACGAATATAAAATATAGGGGTTTAAAATCAGATCAAATAGCATGTGACTGTAATCAAAGTAACACAGCTATGACAGCTCTGTAGATTAAACATATGGGAGATTCATGACAAGTAGTCAGAATCTCATGCTGCAAATTAACAGCCTACTATAAAATATTGTTGAAGGGACCAGTATTAAAACTGCTGTATAGTGACTGTCTCAACAGCCAGTGGTATCAATGAGATAATATACGTAGCAAGATATTGTCAGCTACAGAGCCAAGGCTGAACCTGCTGACAACTGAATGGTAAATGCAGATATGCCTAAAGTGTAAGAAGATACAAGATCGGCAAATGTATAGTGTCCAAATGATATTTGGACACTGTCAGGCAGAGAATGTCTTACTCCGTGGGAGCACACCGCCACTACAACATCAGCAGGGAATGCAGTGAAGTCACTGCTGCGGAGGGTAAGTATGCGGAGACAGTAAATATCATATGAAAGTGATATAGTCATATGCAGAGAGGCAATAGGTGTCTTGAAGAGAGTAATGTCCTGTGTACAGGGTAGGTCAATTGCCTGCTGCATGCAAACACCAGCAGCACAGTAGCCCCATGTAAGTGAGCGGCTGTGCTCTGAGGTAACTGGGGATTACTTCCAATCACCTGACAAATCCCAGCTGACAGTTAAAGCGGATCCACGGTAGGTAACTAGTGCCGTGAATAGGTCCGTGAAGTGAATGTACACACTTAACGGCTTTCAGCAAACACCACCCAAGATGTTACCATATTAACATAGGTATAATTAATAAAATAAATAAACAAGTACACCACTCAAAACAGCAGCCATGACTTCTATTGCGGCTAAAAAATACAGCACCTCACAAGTAAGTAGAAAACAAATGTGGTAAACAGATGAAGTTCCCTGTGAGGACAGAAACTTTGTTTTCTATGGACTTCTGAAATACTTTTGTCTGATACTTACCGAAAGTTGTATGTATATGTATACACTGGCGACACACTTTATTCGAGCTCGGCTAGTCCCACGAATTCGGGTATACTCGGGTGTATTGAGGTTTGTGACTGTTTTCTGCCCGAGTGCATTGCGTTATTTTCCAGGCAGGGATTGAAGCATTTTATTCCCGCTGGCTGCAATACTGCACAGTATATATATATATACTGCATTACAATTCATGAATTTATGCCATCTGGTAGACACGCGAAGCATTGCAGCCTATTAAATCCTAATCATTATCATTTAACAGATCAGCCGCCCGTCAGCCAGGCATGAACCATGGCTGGGAAGGCAAACGCAACAAGGCTTGTCTGAGGTGAGGAGCGGCGCATTCCAGGTATCTGCCAGGTACATACTGGGTATTTGCTCGAATAAAGTGTGTCGCAGCAGTATATATAACACTATGTGATGATTTCTGATGAAACGCGTCGGGAGAACCCCTTACCTGTGTGCTAAGTCACCACACTAGCATCTCCTGGAGTTTGTGGGAGGTTCCAGTTGACACACACCATGCTACCAGCTATTGCCTATCCCTGTCTATCGGCCCCTGCATCATACCGGGACAGCTGTGGCTACTCACAGGACCTTGGTCTGCGACTGTAGGGGTGTGAGTGGTGACTGTCGCCTGATGCGGATGGCATTGGATCTTCTGACCATCTCTTCACTATGAGGTATAATCTCACAATGTACTTTTATGTGCCACCCTTGTGAGTGCGTCTACTGTATCTTGAGGCTTTTTTATTGTTTGTACCAAGAAATTTTACCCAGATTTACGCTATTTGGTACATGCTTTCTCCTCCCTGTACATATACATAGATACATTCATACATACATACAGTATATATGAATATACAAGGGGGATGAATGTTTTCTACTTTCATTATATACAGTAGAAATAAAATGAACCTTGTTGTGCTTATATTAGGATGAGGGTGCTGTTCTTTGCTTAGAATGAAAATAAGCTCCAAATGAAAATAAGGGCTTTATTCTTTCACTCAGCAAAAAAATATTCACTGCCTAAACCATAAATTGACTATTTATAATTAGCTCTCTTTGTAGAAGGATGCCTGCCCCATGTAATTATTCATAAAAACTATGTGAAGGTAATGTTATTGGCCAACATCAAATGTAATAAAACTATTGTCTCGACCATAACCCTGTCACCTCTGTGCTGTATTATTAAATCATAAATCTCAGAACAGGGTCTGGTAAAGGATGTGTGTCAACCCCTACCCCTAGTACACTGATCCCCCGGGATTGGACCTCTACCCTAGCACACAGATCCCCAAGGACTTGAACCCCTAGCCCAAGCACACCGCCCCCCCCCCCCTTTACCATGTCAGGTAGCATATATGTGTGCACGTGTGCGGTAAATAATTTATGAAAAGCTAAACAGAAAGTTTCTATGACACGGAATTTGTAGAAGTTGGTACCGTAAGTCTGGATTTACTATGGGTTTGACTCTAGTTCTCTCTTTCAAGATCTTGCTTATTAGTTCTCTCTTTCAACATAGTCATTGACACCGCCCCATACTTTAATCATAGACTTTCATAGACTTTCATATTTTCACCCTAATAAATATCACAGCTCATTCATCACAGCAGTGACATTGTGCATTGTCACCATAAGTGGGGAACGATGAGTGTGATGGATTTGGAATATGTTATTCATGACAAGTTCATGAATATTGATGTGTATATATATATATATATATATATATATATATATATATATATATATATATCATCAGCCATTGTCAATCTACTGCTGTATAGTATGAAGGCCTCCCCAACGATTTTTCCGGTATTGCGGTTCCACGCCTCTCTTCTCCACATTACTAATTTAACTAATTTTCTGATTTTATTCTCCCATTCTACTTTTGGTCTTCGTCTTGGTCTTTTGACAGCTCTTGGAATCCAGTTGAGTGCCATCTTCATCCAGTGATGGTAATTTATTCTTGCGATATGTACTGTACGTCCCACTGGCTTTTGAATTTCTTCACCCTTGTGAAGTAACAAACTTTAGTTTGCTTGCAAACCAATCAATATTGTTTTCTGTCTTTACAGGTAATAGCCAGCATACATCTCTCCATACGTAATTGAGTTGAATGAAGTATATATTTATACATTATATAAATATATACACACACACACACACACACACACAAATATATATAGCCAATAAAGAATATCACTTGTGAGCACATTCACATGTCCTACACAGGTCTGCAACCTATATAATATAATATAGCATGAATTACCTGTAAAAGTATGAACATGTTGCAGAAGTTTTGAACATTTGCATCATATATTTTCATTATCTTAACAGAAATATGAGTCAAAAATATAACTGCTTGAAAAAATGAGCAGGTGATGGTCCAAAGGTTGTTCACTAAACCCAACGAGGTCCTGTTTTGGACCACCGGCCACACATTGAAAAGCCCTATAAGAAGTGTTCACTGCCACTACTTCATATGGAACAATGACCAGGTGTCAGGATCCGTCATCCGCGGCGTGCTCGGCGTGTCCGCTACTCACCCCAACCCGCGATTGGGTGTCCCGCAGCTACCTCCACCTATGACGCCCCTCACACTCCTGCCGGTACCAGCTGCCAACCTAGGAACGCGCACGCACCGTTCACTGCAGTAAATACGGTTCCTGCTGGCCCCGCCTCTAGGTTGCGCCCGCACGGTGGCATCAATGGCACGCAGCACACACACGGTGCGCGGTCAGTGTGCACACGCATCAAATCATCTTTTGGCTTCAGGGATACTTCCCACACCTGCTACCACCTTCCAGACAGCCAATCACAGCCAGGCTTACTGTGGAGTCTCCTTACAGCCTGCAGCCCATTGGACCTTATATTGATATGCTTAGCCTGCCCTCTGGCAAATCGGCTGAGCATAATCATTTCATTGTGGGAAGTGCTTACTGTGATTCCTGCCTCCTTTTCTTGTCCTGTTGTTCTGGTTCCTACTCTGTTCTTGTTGACCTTAGCTCTCATCTGGATTCTGCTCTTCTCTACTCCTGACCCCGGCTTACCAATGACGATACGCACTTCTCCAACCCAGACTAAGGCAAAGTATAAACCATGACCCCCCACCTCTCCAATCCCTACTACAGCAAAAGTACCTACGACGATCCGCACCTCTCCAACCCCGACCTCGGCAAGTACCTTTGACCATTCTGATCTCTCCAACCCTGACCAGACTATTTCGACCAATCTACACTCAAGACGCGTCCTCGCGGCTGGAGGTTGGTGTTTTATCAATCCCCGAGTCTTGACCATGCACGCCAGCATGTTCTCCAAAATTGAAAAATACTTGGAACAAAATGACCGACGCATGGACTTACTGCAACAGAACCTCATGTCTTTTACCGACCTTCTCCTAGTCCTGTCCCTTCGAGGCCATCTGTTGCTACTCTAACTTCTGTGCCCATGACCTCGACATCGGAACCTAACTCCTACACCCAATCGTTATGGCGGTGACCCACATGGGTGCCGGGGCTTTTTGAACCAATGTTTCATCCAGTTCGAATTAATGCCTTCTCGATTTATTTCTCAAAGATCCAGGGTGGCGTACATTATTTAGCTACTCACCGATGACGCCCTAGCCTGGGCCTCACCCATCTGGGAACGGAGATCGGTTCTCACTCAGGATATCGGACAATTTACCTGGGAATTCCGCAGAGTCTTCGACACGCCTGGTCTCAAGGTAACTGCTTCTTCCCTTTTCCACATTTCCCAAGGAAACCGCTCCATGGCTAGATATGCCCTTGAGTTCCGCATGGAACAACGAGGCGTTGTCAGTCGCCTTCTGGCAAGGTCTCTCTGAGATTTTAAAGTTTGAGCTCGCTGCACTTGAACGCCCTACCAACCTCAAAGAACTCATTGCCCTATGTTTTCGCGTTGACCAAAGATTGCAGGAGAGGAGATCTGAAAGATCCCATCACTGGCAGATCACAACAGAGATTCCATTCTCTCCATGCCGGCACAGCTGAACTGCTTCCACCAGATATCCAGGAGCCCATGCAACTTGGTGGCAATAAGTTGTCTTCCAGTGAGAAACAGCGCCGACGCAACGCCGGTCTCTGCCTGTACTGTGGCAATCCCAGACATCAGGTACTCAATTGCCCCCACAAGTCGGGAAAAGCCAACTCCCAGTGAGGTCCAGTGGAATCACATTGGGAAAACTTTCTACCTCCCCTACCAAAGAGAAAACATTGCCAACCAGGATCTTGTATCCGTTACGATAACTGGTGAGAATTTTAACACCACCGCTCTAGCCTTCGTGGATTCCGGGTCAGGAGGCAATTTCATTGACCAAGGATTCGCCGATAGGAACAACATCTCCCTCGTTCGCAAGAAATGCCCTGTTGGGTTGGAATCTATTGACGGCCAACCGCTGCAACCAGAGTTCATCTCCTTACAGACCACTCTCTTTCGATTACGGACATGTGAGGACCATACGGAACAAATCCAGCTGGATGCCATCCATACCCCATCGGTAGATGTGAATTTTGGCCTTCCGTGGCTCCAACTTCACAACCCACGTATAGATTGAACTGGCACGGAACCTTTTCTGTGGAGCGGTTCATGTTCCAAAAATTGCACCGTGCCCGTCAAAAGTATATGCGGGTTTCTGCTCCTAATGAACAGAGGATAACTTCGCCTGAGGCTTACGCCAAATTCCGCAATGTCTTTAATAAAGTACGATCAGAGGTACTTCCACCCCATCGCTCATTCTATTGCCCCATCGACCTGCTACCAGGTTCAGTACCCCCTAGGGGAAACTCCTATCCACTCTCCCTTCCAGAAACCAAAGCCATGAAGGAGTATATTCATGAAAATCTACAAAAGGGGATTATTTAGAAATCTTCTTCCCCAGCCGGAGCAGGCTTCTTCTTTGTGAAAAAAAAGGATCTCTACGACCCTGTATCGACTATAGAGGTCTTAACAAGAACGCCATCAAGAATCGTTATCCCCTACCATTGATTTTGGAACTCTTCGACCGCCTCCAAGGGCCACCATCTTCACCAAATTGGACCTGCGTGGGGCCTACAATTTGGTAAAAATTCACCAGGGCAACGAGTGAAAGATGGCCTTCAATACACGAGATGGCCATTATGAGTACCTCGTTATGCCTTTCAGTCTCTGCAACGCCCCTGCCGTCTTCCAGGACTTCGTTAACGAGATCTTCAGAGATCTGCTCAACCAGTATATTATTGTCTATTTCAATGACATAATGATTTTTTTCAAATCTTTACAAGAACATGCGGGTCATGTCAAACAGGTACTTCTATGCCTATGTGAAAACCATTTGTTCGACAAACTGGAAAAGTGTCAGTTCCATCAAACCACCATGGCCTTTTTGGGATACATCTCTGACACTGGCCTCACCATGGATCCAATTGAGGTGAAAGCGGTCCTGGATTGGCCTCGTCCCACAACTCTAAAGGCCGTACAACGCTTCCTGGGCTTTGCAAAATTACTACCGCAGGTTCATTCAGAATTTCTCTTCTGCGGTAGCCCCTATTACGGTTCTAACACAAAAAGGTGCGGATCCTTCTTCATGGTCGCCGGTGGCTACCCAAGCCATCGATCATCTGAAAACCGCCTTCGTTTCGGCACCCATCCTCATACATCCAGACCCCAACCTGCCGTTCACCTTAAAAGTGGATGCATCCGACGTCGGGGCCAGAGCCATTCTGTCACAGAGAAGGACCCCCCAAGCCAGACTCCTTCCATGTGCTTTTTGTTCCCAAAAAAATTCTCAAGTCGAGCAAAATTATGACGTAGGTAACCGAGAATTTCTAGCCATAAAGTTGGCCCTATAAGAATGGATACCAGGATAGGGGAGGGGAAGGGGAAAAGGTGTAGAGGGAACCCTCGCTACTGCTAATAACAAAGGTGCTACGACCAGGGGAAATGCAGAACAAAAACACAGAGATAAAGAAACCCTATGTTGGGAGCACTCGGCGGCTAATGATACTGATGTAAATGGTCAGAAATGGGACTAAATGGGGACAATTGGTTTTAAGTATGAATAATGAAAATATGTTAAAAGCAATATTTTCATTATTCATACTTAAAACCAATTGTCCCCATTAAGTCCCATTTCTGACCATTTACATCAGTATCATTAGCCGCCGAGTGCTCCCAACATAGGGGTTCTTTATCTCTGTGTTTTGTCCTATAAGAATGGAGACATCTTCTAGAAGGCCCGGAGAATCCTATTACCACCTTGACTGACTGCAAAAACTTGCTGTACATCAAAGGCGCTCGACGTCTAGGGGCTCGACAGGCTCAATTGTCGCTTTTCTTTTCCTATTTCAATTTTATTATTTCTTTCTTATCGGGCTCGAAGAATGTGAAGGCCGATGCACTCTACCTTCAGATTCTGGTGAATGACAAGACCAAGGACCGACAGGAAACTATTCTCCCCTTTAAATGCATATTTCCGCTAACACTTTTGATGCCTTAAATGAAAATCAAATCATCGGGACATCCAGGTACTAGGAGAACCACCAACAATTTGGTGTCGACCTTTTGGTGGCCCAGCATGCAGAGGGACATTAAAGAATTAGTTGCTGCGTGCTCGACATGTGCTCGTAATTAGACTCCCTGGAACAAACCACCAGGACCTCTTCGACCTCTCCCCATCCCGGGCCATCCATGGACCCACCTTTCCATGGACTTCATAGTAGAATTATCCATTTCTAAAAGGATGAACACCATCTTAGTAGTGGTAGACCGCTTCTCCAAGCAAACCCACTTTATTCCGTTGAAGGGTCATCCCAACGCTCCCAAACTGGCAAATGGATTTGTTCAGGAAATTTTCCATCTCCATGGGATTCCACAGGTCATAGTTTCCGATCGAGGGTCACAATTCATATCTAAGTTCTGGCGCTCTTTCTCTCAGCAATTAGGTATCTCACTGCATTTTTCCTCGGGTTACCACCCTCAAACCAATGGTCAGACAGAGCGAACCAACCAGTCACAAGAGCAATACATTCGTTGTTTTGTCTTAGACACCCAGGATAACTGGACTGACCTTCTTTCCTGGGCCAAGTTTCCGCACAATAATCTGCACAGTGAATCCAACATGGCGTCGCCCTTCATCATCAATTATGGGTTTCACCCATCTCTTCAACCCATCGCTACACCCAGATATGGGGTACCAGCAGCAGACAAATGAATTCGTTGGTTACAGAACTCTTGGAAGAGAATTCAAGGGAATCTTAGGAGGGCAACTTCCAGACAGAAAACACAAGCAGACGTTATCGACGGAGGATTCAAGAATACAGCCCGGGAGACAAGGTGTGGTTATCATCAAAGAATATTCGCCTCAAGGTCCCTACTCTCAAATTAGCACCGAGGTTCATTGGACCCTTTACTGTTGTGGAAAAAGTCAACCCAGTGGCATACCGCCTACGTCTCCCTTCCTCTATGAGAATTCCGACGGTGTTCTACACCTGGCTGCTTAAACCGGCTATCCAGGATCCCTGTCTCCCCTACACGTCCTCGTCTCCGGGTCCTTTCCTCGTGCAGGGCCAACAGCAGTTCAAGGTACAATCCATCTTGGACTCCAGGATCTCCAGAGGAGCACTTCAATATCTTGTACACTGGAGGGGATTTGGCCCCGACAAACGTTCCTGGATACCTCTGCACCATCTACATGCCCCCAGGCTCGTCCGGCTCTTATACGCTAAATACCCACATAAACCTTCCTTGAGACGACCGGAGGTCGGTCCTGATAGGGGTGGTGGGTACTGTCAGGATCTGTGATCCGTGGCATGCTCGGTGCGTCCACTACTCACCCCAATCCGTGATCGAGTGTCCCGCTGCTACCTCCACCTGTGACGCCCCTCACACTCTTGCCGGTACCAGCTGCCAACCTCGGAGCGCGCGAGCACCCCGTGCTGCAGTAAATATGATTCCTGCTGGCCCCACCCTTAGGTTGCGCCTGCGCGGTGGCATCACCGTCACGAGGCACGTACACGCGTAGCGCGGTTAGCGCATGCACGTGCCGAATCAACTTTTGGCTTCAGGGATACTTCCCACACCTGCTACCACCTTCCGGACAGCCAATCACAGCCAGGCTTACTGCGGAGTCTCCTTACAGCTGGCAGCCCATTGACCTTACCTCCTACATATGCTCAGTCTGCCCTCTGGCAAATCTGCTGAGCATAATCATTTCTTTGTGCGAAGTGCTTACTGCGATTCCTGCCTCCTTGTCTTGCCCTGTTGTTCTGGTTCCTTCTCTGTTCTTGTTGACCTTAGCTCTCATCTGGATTTTTCTCTTCTCCACTCCTGACCCCGGCTTACCAATGACTATCCGCACCTCTCCAAGCCCGACTAAGGCAAAGTACCAATGACGATCTGCACCTCTTCAATCTCGACTACAGCAAAAGTACCTATGATGAACCGCACTTCTCCAACCCCGACCTCGGCAAGTACCTTTGTCCATTCTGATCTCTCCAACCCTGACCCGGCTACCTCGACCAATTTACACTCCAGACACATCCTCGCGGCTGGAGGTTAGTGTTTCATCAATCCCCACCTCGGCCCGCGGTCCCGCCTTGTTTGTGGTGAGCACTCTGTTACACTAAGAAGCACACAGGGGATCTACCCTAAGCCTGAACCCAGACATACACACCTGATCTTCCCCACCCCTCCCTGCCATCTCTTCCCCTGTAAATGGTGTTAAATGAAATGGTTATCACTGACTAACCTTAAAACATGCCCCACAAATCAAGCATCCCAAAATCCTGCACTCGTGGCTACTGTCCCACAGTCACTTATACCACCAATTGTGGCCAAGCACACCCATCTATAGCACTTATTCCCTCACCTGCTCTCTCTGTATGTTTCCCCACAAACCTCTTAGATTGTAAGCTCTTCGGGGGAGGGATTTCCTTTCCTATTGTCTGATTTTTGCTGCACTTATTGTATTATAATTCCCTGCACTGTATTCTTTGTGAAGCGCTGAGTACACTTTTGGCGCTATATAAATAAAGACATACAATACAATACAGGAGAAGTGTTCCATGGTGTTGGTGCATGTCCCAGGATTCCTCTGGGTGGAAGCAGGCTAGACAGTGTAGCGGCCAGCCAAATCAGGATGATGACACAATTTTAAAAATGAAACCTGTGGAACTCTGATGTAAGTCATCAGGGATGAAGGTCTATGTTACATTTTGACAATTACAGTATCAGCATCTTCTTCCTTCTTATATTTTTAGGCCAATCTATCTACAGACGGTCATTGGTTATCCGACAGAATCCGTTCTGCAAACTGCCGGCAGATAGTGAAAACATTGGAATGCAGTTCCCACGTTAATGAGCGGTGGTGAAGAGTATAATCCATTCCAACATCGGATAATGTGTTCTGCGGAATGCATCATGAAGTGTCAGATAATCCGTTCCGATGTCGGATAATGCGCTCCGTGAAATTAATTATCACGCATCAGATAATCCGTTCATTATAAAGTGGAACGATGGATATCGAGGACAATCTTTTGGAGATGTCTATCACAGAAAATAGGGAAAAAAGGTGAAACGCACTAATTGATTTGCCCTAATATAGTATGTGGCCCCTGTTACCCCTTTCTATCTAGCCCAACTGCTCTTTGTAACCTTTCCTTAAAATGGCATGGTAGAGAAGGTCAAAACAGTGCAAAATAACTTGAAAGGATGTCGATATGAAGTTTGCATGCAAAATGTGTCTTTTAGGGCAAAATCGGGCTTGGTACATACTGTACCACCCATCAAAGTTAGGACTAAGCAAACTGAACACAAAATTCACATTGAAGCTCTGTGTCTAGAGATCATATCAATAGATACATATATTCTGTGTGACTAGTATAAGTCTTTCAGTGCCTGAACCGTTCTCACTTGCTTCTCTTTTCTTCATGAGCTTCCCATCAGCCAAGCACCTTCTTTACCCATCTTTAAGGTTCGTGTGGAAACGCATCTCATTATGACCCACTACATACAAACTTACTTAACCATGCTTAAAAAAACAGCTCACTTTGATATATTCTTGAGCCTTCCACTGACTTAACCCTCTCAGGAAGAAGCTAACACGAAACGTACGTCAGAGGGCCAGCGTCATGACGTCACGCACCGCGACATGCACCATGACAGCCTGCAGACCGAGACAGGCCTGATCAGGACACCGACGGAGCAGTGCGAGCGGCACACTGCAGGGACAGCACAGATAAGTGTTGAGGGTCTTCTCTCCTTCTATCTTTCCTCTCCCCACCCCTTCCCCCCTGCATGACGTAGGGGTATGTCATTGAGGGACAGGTCACGGGAGCGAGCAATCCATACTGTAGGCACTAATACACTGTGACACATCCCCGCAGCGATAGTATATATTGGTGTGTAGGGACCTGCATATTTTTCTCTCCCGTCCCTGTGTGTAGTTAACAACACCCAGGGCCAGTTCATGCGGAGTTCTCATACTTGAGCACCAGCACCAATTTGATGCTTGCTAGTGCACATACTTGTACTGTTATTTACCTCAGCATTTGGACTGTTATGCTGAGTTGCACAGTACAGTATCAGCCTTTATTTTGCCTATGTGTATTCTTGGTGGAGCTATAGGAGCCAACTGTGGTATTTATAGTTCATTCTGCATCCATATTTTTGGTCCCACGCTTTATGTGGGGTGACTATCTAGACATGTTTATTATGATGTGCTATTACATCTAATTAACCCTATTGTCTTCAATGTTCCTTTCCGTTGGAACATAGAGGTCTTAGTGTTGGTCATTTATTAGCAACACTGGGTGTTTATATGGGCTCCTATGATTCGACTTTTACACAATATAAATTCACTGCGTTGAGTACAAATTACACATATGGTTGCTGTTCGCCATTGACATGACTTCATTAGAAGCAATTGTCAGTAATTACTTACCAGAATTGTCTCTGTTAACTGACCTTTGCTTCTGCAGGACTTCAGCCCGTTGTGCTGAAAACCAGCTACTAATGCTTGGTATCTTTTGCCCTTACAAGGACTAAGCACAACGTGCCACTACTAGATATTTTTATAGCACTCACAATTTACAGTCTGGTTCCAATTTATTTTAATGTATATCAATAAAGGGTTTTTAAGTTAATCATCATACAATGCATATACTGTGGGACCAGCACATTGTTTCTTACTGCATAACAGCTACTGAGTAATGTTACGTTCTCCCTACAGACACTGAGTGCATCATATAGGGACTTATCCGGATGGTAGTGTCTTTGCTCCATTCGGTGTTGCTTCTCTTTATTGTTGTTCAGTCATTTGCCCTAATGCACCTTCGGTCATGCTGGTAGAGCGGGTTCAATTATCCTGCCTTCCACTATCCCATCATTCCACCAAGATTGTGAGCTCTTTGGGTAAGTGACTTCTCTCTTCTATAGTTTATTTCTATATACTATATAAAAGCACTTAATCCAATGCTATATTAGGTTTTTCTGTTGTGTCCACAGTACTGCTGTGCACTTGCTTGGTGCTATAAATAAAATTACACACATATATCATTGAATGAAGTCCAAGGGACTACAAGAAATTGTTCACTATTTCATAATTGTGAACCTAGGTGACATATATAGCTCAGTTTCATATAGTCTGGGGTTTTAAACCCACCCAATGGTAATCTGGTATTTGTAACCGTGTGCCTTGTATTAAGAAAAACAGGACTACACAGCTCACCGTGTTTATGAGTAAGAGTTGAAACACATGACTGGTCCAAACTGTCCAAAAAATCTCTAGTCACTTGACAGATATTCAGCTGTTATTATCATGTTTTTATCCAGTAACATTTGGTTTGGGGGGGTCCGTTTAACAAAGCCTTTTGGCTGTAAAATGGAGAACAATGGAGAAAAGAAACAACACTGCATTTAAAAAGAGCAATCCACAAATTGTTTCCTTTTAATACTAGTGAAGTTTTTTTGCAATGGTTTTGCCCAAGTTGAGCAACCGAGAGACTTTGATTTAGGAAAGAAAAAAACATTGTTTCAGCTCCCATCCTGTTCGTTCTTGAGGCTTGTCTTCTCATTACGGGTCTCACTAAGGCAGTTTTTAATCGGTGAGGTAAGTGCCTGGCACATTGCTTCTATTCCCTACCCACATCTATCAGGAGGAAAGAGCTTGTTTACCAGGAGCAGGGAGCTGACATCACGTGCTGAGGATTAATTCTAACGTGCCAGCTCTTGCCCAGCCGTCTCAGGGAGTATATTCATAACAGCCACTAAAATCCACTTTAAAGGACTGGATCTATGGGTCTTGCTCAAAAGTTTAAAAATGCTGACTTACAACAAGTGTCCAAACCATTAATCAATTTGACATGTATTCCTTATCAGAGGTGAAATCTTTCCTGCTAGGATCTTATTTTTATTTATTTTACATGTTTGGATAAAGGAGATAACCGTTCTGTTGTGATCTCTCTTATAAAACTCAAAGTTATAAGCCAATTCTTTTAAAACACACTGGCCATCCCACTACTGCAAGAATTGGACATCGTCAAGCACATTAACTATTAATAGCGTGATCCAAAGTGGCAAGCCTGGAATTACAGTACTCAAGTCACCAGCATTCCACTTGTTTTATCCCAGACTGTTTTGGTGACTTTGAAAAGCTGTTATTTAATTTTAAGGTAAAGTTTGTTTTTAATAAAGGAAGATTACCATGTAACATAAAAGGTGCAAATATCAATTTAGGAAGATTTCACCTGGAAAACCAGAACTATTTCACTAGTTGAAATCCCACATACACATCAATGTTGGGATATGATCTGTGATTAAATGATAAATATAAAAAGATGCTTGTTCATGACCCAGAGACTTATAACTAAGCCTTTCCAAAGATCTAAGCATGTTTGAGGGATATATATATATATATATATATCAAATGGAAATATTGCTGTATGCTCATTTGCATGTCTTAGACAGGTCTGCAACCTCTCTTTTCACCACTATCACCCAGCACCCAGCACTTCCACTGCAGCAAGGGATTCTGGGAAATGACGAGAGAGAGAGAGAGAGAGAGAGAGAGAGAGAGAGAGAGAGAGAGAGAGAGAGAGAGAGAGAGAGATCTGTACCGTCTTAGCCGAGCTTTAATAATCAAAAATGAATAGTCGATACCGTTCTGTGGCTAACGAAATGCTTTTATTTGTGCGAGCTTTCAAGATACACTTATCTCTTCTTCTGGCAAGATGTGTATAAATATATATATATATATATATATATATATATATATATATATATATATGTGTGTATATATATATATATATAGTTTTCTCAAGTTCTCCATTGAGTTTAAGAGATTGTTGCTTGAAGCCATGGGCGGTAATATCCTCCTGACTTTCCCAGGCCTGGAAACACTAAAGATTTCAATGATTCTTAATTGTCTGGGAGGTGCCTTAACCATTTAAATAAATTATTTCACCACCTTCACCCTTGGCATTGAAGTGCCAAGTGATAAAGTATAAAAGGGAACGAGAATTGACCAACAGCACAGTGAGAGCCATGAACAAGGAATAGACCTTGCAAAAACAGCTTGAGAACGTTCATGTGAGGAATAACTTGGAACCTCATGCAAAGTTACAGCTGATTACACTCTTTGACATCACAGTATCGACATCACAGCAACACACCCCACAAAGAGACCCTCCCTTAAGGATCATCCCACTAATTACCTCAGCAGAATTCCATGGAACTCGGCTCTGTCATATTTTTCATTTGACTACTTCACTAGAATATTAAAAAGATGAAGGAGGAATGATGAAACCATCAGGCACGAGAGGGCATGTTTTACTGGGAGTTCGTGCACGACGAGACTGAATAAGACATATTTAATCATTAAGTGACATCAGCCCTGAGACAGTCATCCTTGCCTTGATGGCTAAATGAACTTTTAACAGTTCTTGGTCATTGGTCATGGGTGATATAGGAGGTCTAGGACTCGGCCATACTATAGCAAGATGCAGACCCTCAAAAATAGTCTATGCATGCTGGAATATTGATCCATTTTTTAATTAACTTCAACCAAATGCACAGTATTGGCAACTGGGCTGGGTGTGAGCCGTGGATTCATGGCACTTTTATTACAAAGGTGGAGCCCAGGGCAGGGCCCTTCTTACAAATGGATAGAGGTGCAGCAAGTAACTCCATTGTCTGAGCCTTTCTGTATTTCTTGCTTAACCTCTTTGTTGCCAGAGGGGCCTGCAATCTATTCCGCACACTTCAGCAGTGCTATACATGCCCCGTCGACAACCGAGGAGTTAAGCAGGCAGAAAGTGAATTGTCTCAACACATTACACATCTTTTGGGTGTGGTCCCCTAGGCTTAGTTTTTCCTTCTAATATGCCACCAAAATATTTCACAACAATGGTTTCCAAACTATAAAATCCTGTAGGAGACACTTAAACATAAGAGGGAGGTGTGTCAATGAATATTTTCAAATTCAGACAGTGCATTAAAAAATTGCATAGCGTTTCATCAATATTTCAATTATTTTTGAGGGGATAGAAACATACTGTAAAATTACTTTTAATGTATTTTAAACTGGGGGAGAAGATCATTACGTTTGCTGCAAACAGGTATAAAAAATGAGTTAAACGTCAATGTTAAATATTGAGAATCTTCTTGATAAAAAAATGAATAGAAAATGTACAGTTCTAGTTATCTGACTGGTCCTGTCTTCCACTTGGTTAACAACCCATATCCTATTATATGTTAGAATTATCTAGTAGAGGATATTATTGCATTGTCCAATTATGGGTTCTGTATATCCCCGCACACAGTTTTGCACCATCTTTAGTTTCAAGCTGCATTATGTGTAACAAGCGTTTGTGTTTACGTTTCTGACATCTGGTGCAGTTTGCTAAACAAGGTTTATGCACCCTCAGACTTAGATTTTTTGTGATGCCGGAAAAAGCGAAATTGACCTACAATAGGTAATGCAGTTGATGTGGTCTACTTAGATTTTGCACAGGCTTTTGATAAGGTTCCACACAAGGCAGGCAAGTCTACAAAATAATTCAAGAATAGACAACAGAGAGTTGTCATTCATAAATGGAACCTTTCAGGTTGGGCTAAAGTTGAGTGGAGTACCTCGAGGATAGGAACGGAGACCCCTGCTTTTTAATTTGTTCATTAATGACCTTGAGGTTGGCATAGAGAGCAAAGTCTCCATCTTTGCTGATGACACTGAATTGTGTAAGGTAGTAAAATCAGAGCAGCATTGTAATTTCTCTCCAGAAGGACTTGGAGAGACTGGAAACTTGGGCAGGTGAATGGCAGATGAGGTTTAATACAGATAAATGTAAGCTTATGCATTTGGGAAGCAAGAATAAACAGGCTGAATACAAATTAAATGGGGCAAAATTAGGTCAATCCTTGATGTAGAAGGATTTAGGAGTGCTTGTAGACAGCAGTCTTAGCAATAGTGCTCAATGTCATGCAGTAGCTGCAAAGGCAAACAAGATCTTATATTGCATTAAACGGGGAATGGATAAAAAGGAAGTAAGCATAATTATGCCCCTCTATAAAGCATTAGTTTGACAACACCTTGAATATGGAGTACAGTTTTGTGCATCGCTCCATAGAAAAGGCATTCTGGAACAATTAAACTGCCACGAAATTAATATGGGATGGAAAATCTGGCTTTTGAGGAGAGGCTAGCTAATTTAAATCTGTTTACATTAGAAAAGAGGTGTCTAAGAGGGGACATGATAACTATGCACAAATATATTCTGGGACAATACAAGAAGTTTTCAAAAGAACTATTCTTCCCAAGGGCAGTACAAATGACATGGGGTCATCCCTTAAGGTTGAAGGAAAGAAGATTTCATCAGCAACAAAGGAAAGAGTTCTTTAAGTAAGGGCAATTAAAATGTGGGATTCATTACCCATCGAAACTATGATACAATAGGTATCTTCAATAAAAGGTTGGACATATTGTTAGAAAGTTAAGGTATACAGGAATATACAAAATAAGTAAACATGGGAATAATGTTGATCCAGGGAGTGATCTGCCATTATTTGGAGTCAGGAAGGAATGTGATTTCCCTTTTGAGACATCATTGGATAATGTTTCCCTAGATAAAAATACTGAAAATACAAATATAGGATAAGTATCTGACGTCTAAATTTAGCATAGGTTGATCTTGATGGACATATGTCTTTTTGCAACCTCGTCTACTATGTAATTAATGTTAATGTTACCATATAACTATATATATCATTGAAATCTTTAGTGTTTCCAAGCCTGGGAAGGTCAGGAGGAAGCCCATGGCTTCAAGCAACAATCTCTTAAACTCAATGGAGAACTTGAGAAAACTATATATATCTATATATATATATATATATATCTATATATATATATATATATCTATATATATATATAGATATATATATATATATACAGTGTTCGACAAACCTATACATTTGCTCACCCCGGGCGAGTGGATTTAACCCCCGGGCGAGTAAATATTGGCCCAAGCAGCACACGTTTGGTACTAGGTGGCGAGTAGATTTTTTTGTGTGGCGAGTAGATTTTTTGGTGATTTGTCAACCACTGTATATATATATATATATATACAGAATACCCCCCTCCACTGCATACCAAAGAGGTGAAACCTATGGCAAGCAAGAGGTACTGCCCACCTCCCTCCACTCAGGAGCCCTCGACATCCTGCCAGGGCATCTACGCCCAAGGGGGTAATAGGGCTTGGGAGAAGGTGCACCAGGAGGCTGGTTTGGGCTGATAGAGCTATAGGCCATTGAACAAGTACCAATACACTATGAAAATAAACAATTATCCTACCATAAATAAAAAATGATTGTAGTATACATTACACTGAATATAAAGCGGTCATTAACACCATGAGTGTCAATGAGGTACTTCCAAGGAGGGCCTAAAAAGGGCAAACACACACCATACAAGATGAAGGTCCTATCTGGGTAATCCTTTGGTATAGACCCGATGACCCAAACATAAAAAAATCCACACAAAAACCCCAAAGAAGTTGAAAAAAAATAATCCATGATCAAATGATCAATACATATTAAAAATATGCCCAAACAAAATAAAATGGTAAATTGTAAATAATCTATGGCCCAGACCATGGGTGGCCAACTCCAGTCCTCAAGGGCCACCAACAGGTCAGGTTTTAAGGATATCCCTGCTTCAGCACAGGTGGCTCAATTAGTGGCTCAGTCAATGACTGGAGTAACTGGACACAATACAATGTCAACCGACTTGCTTGAAGACCGATCCACAATCGTGATTGAAGCCCTGGTCCTCTGTTCATTGAACAATATTTCCCTCGAGATATTTCTTGAAAAAGCAGCCATGTCATGTGCTAATAGGGAGGTATGAAGATGCACACATATGACAATAAGATGCATCAATGCGCTGACCATCATGTATTCCATATTCTCTATGTGTAAAAGAACCTCCACTAGGATTATAATGGGGTCAGCCAGCAGATTGGCAACACATTTACAAAACTTGATGTTCCTTAAATTTGCCATTATATTATATTCTTGATAAATGGCCACTAAAATTCATTACATGCAGGTTTGAACTCCATTTTGAAAAACCATGCTGTGCATTGCAGTATTTAGGACACAAAATGAATATTGTTGCATAATACCCTTAAATAATTATAACTGCATTTTGCACTTAAAAAGGTGAAATCTAGGTGCATGCTGGAAGGCAAAGAGCATGGTTGTCTAGACCGAGAGCTCTGTGCCCTGCTGCTGAACAATTTAAGAAAAAAAACTTTTAAAGCAGGCAAATAAGACCAGAAAGTGCACCACAAGTGTAGCAATATAGGAGGATGTCGAAGAAACTGACAAAGACCCCGAAAAAAAAGGGATTACCGGAATACTTTGGAAGTTCTAGGAGAAGCAAATCGGGCCCTGCAATGGCACAGCTTTCAAACCAAGGTTCTGACACAGAACATGACGGGGAAGAAGAGGAGAGTGACAACCCTGAATTTCTGCCAGTTAGGTCTGTGACTTTAACCGTCTCTATACAGACTTAAAAACGTTGCTGCAGGCAGAAATCAGGGAGTTAAAGAAAGAAGTGGGATCCCTGGGGGAGCGGACCGGCCATATTGAGAAGCAGCTGGACCTCTATATCAAAGCCACAAAGAAAGTTGACAAAAAAACCACCGATCTCCAACATCAAATTAATGAGATTAGAGAGCGCCAGGAGGACGCTGAAAACCGAGATCGGCGGAATAATGTGCGCATTAGAGGGGTCCCTGAGACGGAAGGTGACTGCGAAGCATACGTACTGCACTGGATGGAGTCCCTGCTACCGGAGCTACCCAGGGAGCGCCTTGAAATGGACCGCTGTCACCGGGCACTGCGGTTAAGGCCCCTACAATCAGAGCAGCCGCGGGATATAATAGTGCGGCTGCATTATTATAGCACTAGGGAAGCTGTACTCCGCAAGACCCGAGCTAGCCCCGCACTGGACTTTGAGGGAGCTCGCCTGTTAATATTTCAGGACTTGTCCCCAACCACGCTGCTACGACGCAGGAATCTAATCCCTATTACAAGGATTTCGCAAGACATGGCTGTCCGGTACCGCTGGACCTTCCCTTTCGGTCTGCTGGTGGTCCAGAATGGGAGGCCAGTCTCTATGAGGGACCTGGAGGAGGGGGATGCCTTCTTGCAGAAGCTGGGGCTGAAGGAAAACCACACAGCTGCAGCCGTCGCAGAGGAAGCCCCAGACCCCACCTGGTCCACAGCGGGACGCTCCCCCCGGCCTGGTGTTAATAAAGATAAAGACTGAGGAGGAGGACGTGAGGTAGAGGTGTCTCCAGTTATAATGTCTCCCAGTTATCCAAGTTATTACACCCCCCAACGGAGAATTAAAGTTGCTTTTCCACCACACTACACGCTGAGGAACCCCCACAGTAATGGGAGAAGAGGGGGATTGGCCCACCCATATGGACGCTTCAAGGACAAAGGGTACGTACCTGGGGCCCCAAATCGGAAGATGGCGGCTGCCACGAGGCTGATGGAGGCACCTGCTGACACGCAAACCCCGGATATCCCTGGAGCAGAGGAGGAGAGCGCGCGCTTCCCTCAACTCGGCGCGAAATAGGATCCAAGATGGCGGAGTCCGGACATCCGGTGACGTCAGGGGGCGGAGCGGAAGCGGCCATATTGGAGGTGGCGGAAATACCAAGGATAGTGAGGGACAGCAGCCACCGGATGCAGGGAGAGTGAAGGACGCGGGCAGCAGCGATGAATACCAGCGCAGGACGGCAACCGGACGACAGGGAGGGCGGCAGAGGCGACAGCCCAGCACACCCAGGCCCTAGGAAGCGGGGCAATAAGAAGAAGAAAGTGGACAGAAAGGACGGCAGGGGGCCTAGAGAAGGGGCAAAGAAGAGTGGCAGCTAGGGGGGGACCAGACAATGTGGGCAAATGCCCAGAGGGGTGGTGCTAGGGAGGTGGAAGTGGTGGAGGGGCAAAGACATGTCAGTGAGAAGGTAGGGGGTAAGTGATAGGGCCAAGGTAGGTAGGTAGGTTAAAGGAGACAAGGGAGGTAAGGGATCTAAAAGGACAGTAAATGGAGCCAGAGAAGGTAGGGGGAAGTTACAGAGACAGCTGAGGGAATAGGGAGAGGTAGTTAAGAGAAGGAGAAGAGCGGGGCTAGGTAAGTAATGGATGGACGGGGGAGGTTACGTGAGAAGAGGATAATCAAGGAAGACAGATGGTGTGGCAGGTGGGAGCAGTAAGGAAATGAGTAAGGAAATAACGGTCATTTCACATAACGTGAAAGGCTTTAACAATCCCATCAAAAGAAAAATAGCATTCAAAGATTACATTCGCAAAAAGGCTGATATCATCTTCCTACAAGAGACTAATTTTTCCCCAAAAAATCACCCCAAATACCTAGATAAACATTTTAGATCGTATTATTTGGCCTCGGTGCCTGTTAAAAAAAGAGGGGTGGCAATCCTAATACATAATAGGCTATCGCTACAAGTAGCCAAGACCTATGCAGACACAGAGGGGAGGTATATCATTTTAACAGGGATAATACATGGTCAGCCTTTAACGTTAGCTACAGTATACGCTCCATGTGAGCACGCCCCGGAGTTCTTTATACAATTTTTCAAGATGCTACACAGCAAAGCACAAGGCAGCATTCTGTTAGCGGGGGACTTAAATAGAACACTAGACCCAGACTTGGACAGATGCACGGGGACTAACCAACCACAGAAACAGGACATACTAACAATCGCCCAGGGGATGAGGGATTGCCAATTAGTGGACATATGGAGGGAGCAGAATCCTATAGCGAGGGAATACACCTTCTTCTCGCACCGACATAACAGATACAGCAGGATAGATGACTTCCTAATATCAAACAGGATGGTCCCAGTGGTCTCCCGCACAGGGATTCATGACATCTCTTGGTCAGACCACGCACCGATAGAGCTGCGGTGCACACTGAGTTCGCTGGACAGACCCGGAGCGAACTGGAAACTAAATGAGCTCCTACTGAAAAACCAGATAACCGAGCGGGAGATAGGAGATAAACTGAAAGAATACTTCGAGATTAATGAGGGGAGTGTGTACTCACATTCGACACTATGGGAAGCCCATAAGGCGACCATGTGAGGGATTTTGATGAATTTGGCCACCAAAAAAAGAGAGAGAAGGAGACTAAGATAAAAGAGCTGAGGGAGAGACTGGCACAACTCTCAGAGACCCACATAGCCAATAAACAGGATGATGTCCTGAAGGAGATATCGGACACCAAAATTAAACTTAATCTTTTGCTAACCTCCCAGGGCGAAAGGGAGTTGTCATGGTCAAGGCGTAAGTTTTACGAAAAAGCCAACAAGCCAGATACCTTACTTGCCAACAAGCTACAAAATAGGCTTCCAAATTATAGCATCTCATCAATTCGAACCCAGGGGGGGGACCTTACCTCCAATCCTAGAATGATCGTTGAGGAATTTAAACGATATTATGAAATTCTCTATGATGGAGATAAGGTCAACCACACACAACAAACAGGAGAGAAACTAAAAGTTTTTTTAAAAGAGGCACGATTACCCAAATTGAGCAGAGGAGAGAGAGAAGCGCTACAGGGGGACTTTACCTCGGAGGAACTAGCGGAGGTAATCAAGTCACTTAAGCCAGCCAAGGCGCCAGGTCCAGATGGCTTCTCAAATCTTTATTATAAAAAATACCTGAAAACCTTAGCCCCCCAACTCCTGAAATTATTCAATGAAATTCTCGCAGGGGCCCCCTTTCCAACTCAGATGCTCCAAGCCTCCATCTCACTGATCCATAAGTCGGGTAAGGACCCGGCAGACTGTAAGAGCTACCGGCCCATCTCCCTGATTAATTCGGATGTAAAAATATTCTCTAAACTATTAGCCAACAGGGTGGGTATCGTCCTTCCTAGACTAATACACCCGGATCAGGTAGGGTTTATCGGAGGCAGGCAAGCAGCAGACAATACCAGATGGATAATCGATCTGATTGATTTGGCCAAGAAACGTAATATCCCATCAATGGTATTAAGTCTGGACGCTGAGAAGGCCTTCGATAGAATAGATTGGCCCTACCTGAGGGAGGCATTGAGAGCATTTGGCTTTGAGGGGCAGATTCTTGAGGCCATCCTGGCATTATACAACGGCCCTACAGCTAGGGTCCGACACCAGGGCTTCCCCTCAGAACAATTCAATATCTGTAGTGGGACAAGACAGGGGTGCCCTCTGTCCCCGCTGTTATTCGCCCTGTGTGTCGAACCTCTAGCAGCGCATATTCGCTTAAGCCCCGATATATCAGGGATAGAGGTAAAGGACCAAGCTCATAAAGTGGCGCTGTATGCGGATGACGTGATCCTGACACTGACCCTCACCTCCCTGCCCAATGTCTTTGAGATTTTGTGAAAATGTAATAAAATTTCCGGGTTCAAAATCAATCAGACCAAATCAGAAGCCCTCAACATAAATCTACCACGACCGGTAGAAAAATTGTTAGAAATAAATTTCAATTTCAAATGGCAAGCCTCCTCTATCAAATACCTCGGGTATATATATTACAGAGATTATAATTCACTCTATAAAGCAAATTACCCAAAATTGTTCGGGACTCTAATGGAGGATCTCAGAATATGGGCCGGTTATGGTATTTCATGGTTCGGGAGAATCCATAGTATTAAAATGAACCTCCTCCCCAGGGTGCTCTATCTATTCCAGACCCTACCGGTACCTTTAGTTCGCGCTGATGTCCTCTCCTTACTGTCTCGAATATTGAATTTTATTTGGAATAACAGAAGCCCGCGAATTGCGAAGAGCATATTAAAAAGGCCAGTTACAAAAGGGGGATTAGCGGTACCTTGCTTGTTGCCATATTACAAGTCAGCCCAATTGAGCCAAATTGTCCAGTGGCACGCAGACCCGTCTATGCGGCGTTGGGTGGCACTGGAGAGAGACTGCTGTGCACCAGTTGAGCTGCACGATTTAATCTGGCTTCCCAAACGTTGTGGAAACACAATAAAGATGCTGCTTCAGGCCATGGCGAACTCTCTGGCGGTATGGGGGAATTCCAAATTTAGACATAAGCTTACCACCAAACAATCCCTGATGACCCCATTACTCAAGAATCCAGACTTCGCTCCGGGGATGCTTAGTAAAAACTTTTTAATCTGGTCTCAGTCAGGTTATAAACGACTCAAAGTTCTGGAGGGCAGGAAATTTATTAAAACATTTGAGCAAATTAAATCGGAAAAAGGAATACCAAACTTGGAATTATTTAGATACCTCCAGATCAGAGCTTTTTACAATAAATCCCCAATTCGACCTCCAAGAACGAATTTTAAGCAAATATGTTCTAGAGGATCGGACACAAGGGGACTGACCTCTAGGATGTACATGGAAGTGATCTGCCCTGGGAAGACGGATGAACCCCGACTCAACTACATGACGAGATGGGAGACTGACTTAGGGGAGCCACTAGAGGACGAAGACTGGAATCATATCTTTCAGGCTGCAGCCAAAAGCTCAGTCTGTGCCACGTTAAAGGAGAACGCATATAAGGTCATCATGCGCTGGTATCATACCCCACTTAAACTATCTAAATTTGTTAAAGGTTATTCGCTGCTTTGCCCAAAGCAGTGCGGGGAATCAGGGGATTTAAAACATATGCTGTGGTCTTGCCCGAGGGTGGTCCCGATTTGGGAAAACGTTAGGGAATGGTTACAGCGGATTCTCAACTTGGAGATCCCCCTGGATCCGTGGCTGTTCCTTCTGGGCAGGCGAATCCAGGGATTGCCGAAAGCGGCACACAAGCTGGTTGCACACTTCGCAACCGCCACCCGATGCGAGATCGCAGCAGTATGGAAACAAGATGTAATTCCAGTTATCCCCAGAATTCGGAATAGAATTTGGCACGTGTGCCAGATGGAACAGTTGACTAGTTGGGTCAACGACTCTGGCTCAAATTTCTTAAAAGTCTGGGCACCATGGATAGCCCAGACAGACATCCCAGGGGTAGATACCGACACAATCCTGCATTAATAGAGTTGAATGCGTTCTCCGATGACGGGACAAGACTCATGCACTATCAATTAGGAGACAGGTAGGACAGGCCCCGAGATAGGATGACAGGGCAACTAAGCCTCTAAATCTAGGATGGATACAGCCACATGGATGAAATTAAGGTTGCACCACCCATACATACCCCCCTCTTTTTTCCTTCTTGTGTATACCTACTGTTGTCTTGTCTGAGTCCTGTGGGTTAGGTTTGTCAAGTCCAGTGTTTAAATGTTGTGAGTCAAAATTGACAAATGTTGGTGCTCTATCCCTGCACTTGCAGGGACGGAGGCTGTACTTGTATGGGTAATGTGATACCAAACTATGGAATGTGACACAGTGTATGCTATGTAAAACCCAATAAAAACTTCAGTTGACAAAATAAAAATAAAGGTGATTTTTTCTTCACATATTAAAAAGAATGCAGATTAGTTGGACTCCAAATTGTTGTAACATGATACTTATCTGAAAATTCAGGAATTCCAATGAATTAATGTGTGTTAAATACTGGTGACACACTGTGAGTGCTCATTTGCATGTCATTACCCAGAATCCCTGGCTGCAGTGGAAGCATTGTATGCTAAGAGACAGGAAAGACTGGGTTGCCGACCTGTCTGAGACATGCAAATGTACCCACAACTGGTATTTTTATTTGCTGTACACTGTACGGTGGAGGGGTTTTGTCACATTTTCACTCACAATAACTTGTTTTGTGTCTGGTTATACTCACTACCAGCTTCACATTACACCTTGATAAAGGGCACATGGCACGAAACGCGTAGGTGTGTTACCTGTGCTGCTGCTCTAGGTGTCCTGCCTAATCCTTTTATGGAATAAAAACGTTTTTTTTTACCTGTGAGCCTCCTCTTGCTTTTTTGACAGTGCACTGCCATTTTTTCTCTACTTCACATTACATAGCCAGTAACTAATCTCACACTGTTGAGACCCCTAAAGGTTCTTGCAGCCTGTTGGCTAAGATCAAGTGTAGTGTCTGTCCTGCGAAGGACTGATACAAATCAATTGCCCTGGATCTTCTGGCCGGCCGAGGAGCAGACCATCGATGGAGACCGAGTTTACGTTCTGTTATCCTGGAATATGTTCCTGGTTGAAATGACAGTAGTACTACACTTTGATGGGTGCATGAATTGGCACGGATCATGACTTTAAGGACTTTGCGCTCTTTGGGGGGGGTTGCACATGTACCCTAAACCTTTTGACTAAGGTGTGCATAATATTTTTTAACTCTACCTGGCCTTTTGGTCAGGTGTGCACTGGCACAGCTCACATGTACTTATGTACTGTTTGTACTGAGCATGATTACTTATTGTTTGGTCAGGTGTTTTGTTACTTTTTTCTTGTTTTGGTTTATGATCACTGTATCTCCATGACAGTAAAGACTATGGGTGATTAAGCCTTCAGCCCGAAGGCCCTTGATTCTGACCTTCTGACTGAAGAATCCAGGAAGAAGGTGTCAGACTCACTCAGGAAGAACACACCACAGTAACCGACTTCGAGGATCTGGTGGGCATGATAGCCTGAACACCGAAAAGGCAGAAAAGGACCAGTTCTGATTTTGGAAGGACCGTCTTAAGAGACACAGCACCTGGGTCACGAACACTTCTTGATCCAAGCACAGGAGAAGCACCACTCCAATAGGGACTCAAAAAAACTATTCTTCCTGTGGCAGGGGTAGAATGGATAGTGGAATGCACTTGGTCATCTGGCCTGACCGAGAAGCGGAATTGTGTGTCCGAGTCTTCTTTGTAGCCCATGAACCCCAGCTGGCAAACCATGGGTGGGGACTCAGTTGGGCACCGACTGTACAGATCTGGCAAAGGAGAAAGATAGCCCTGGAGCACAGCAGCACGATCGGCACATAGAACAGTTCCCAGCATGAACGCATTTTAATACCAGACTATGATTTCCCTCACTCATCGTCGCACCTCGGCTAGAGGTTGCACATTAATTTTTTTAACTCACCAAGCCATTTGGCTGGGGTGCTTATGCACACTGTATTGGCAACACTTATGCACAGTTTTATTTTTACAGAGCACAGCACAAAGCACTTATTCTTTGTTGGACCCTTTTGTATTTGGATTTAGTCACCATCTCTCCCCAAGAGAGCAAAATACTTTGTTTTTATGATTAGGTGATTAGGCTTTGGCTGAAAACTGCTGCCTGGGTTTTATCTTCCTGGCTTTCAAGAAACCCCATTATGGGCGTATGGATGTGTGAAATCCAGAAGGAGGAAGGCGTTAAGACTCATCGTCACCCTCTGGCCTTCTGGCTAGGGTTTTCACATTTATTTTTTAACTCACATACCATTTGGCTAGGGTGCTTAGGCACACAGCATTGTCAGGACTTACACATTGTTTTTTTTTACAAAGCACTTATTCTTTGTTTTGATGCACACTTGTACTTTGGCTTTAGTCACCGTATCTCCGCAAGAGAAAAATACTTTGTTGGCGAGTAGGCTTTGGATGAAAACTATTATCTGAATTTTTCGTCCTAGTCTTCTGGCTGAAGAATTCCAAGAATGGACATCCAGAATTCAAAGTAGGATGGAGTCAAGACCCTGCGGATCTTTCTGGACTGATGCCTGAAGAGAATCGTGGGACAGTAAAAGGATCGGTTGGAACCAGGGGTAAGATGATCACAAGTAGAAGCACCCAGGTCACATGCACAATGTGACTTAGGCATGGGCACACTTGGGATATCACTATCTGTGAGCACTTTTGGCTCCTGCACAATATATTTTGGTATGACTCTTTATGCTCCTTTCACTGAGCACCTCCCTGGCCTGCTGGCAGGACTGCACCGATTTGTTTTGAACCAATCCGGCCTTTTTGTCGGGTGTGCACACTACATTAATTTTCTTTGAGCACTTTGACACTGCAATTGCATAGCGCACTGAAGCACTCATACCATGGACTTTGTTTTGTTTTAGTGTCACCTTTCTTTTTGTGGAGAGAGTCTGTGTGCTGGTCTGTGGTCGCCCTACTGTCTCTCTCACGAGGGAAAAGACCATGTTAGGGTGAGTAGGCCAGCGGGCTGAACACCCTTCAGACTTGAACCCTTCTGTCTGGCCTTGTGGCCGGGAATGGGAACAGGTAGAGGACGTTGGAATCTGGGGATGAAGACGTCCACTGGTAATGCCAGGACTCGTCAGGGCCTTGAAGAGATACAGGAAAGATAAAGGAGTGACCAAATCTTCGGAGAAGCAGTCACAAGTGGAGCGCACCTGGAACCACATCGTGGACCTGAGCATGGATCAGAAGTGGTACACCCTCACTGCCAAAGCGTTAAAAAAACAGATGTCAGTGAGTAGGTTTACTGACCATGTACTTCTTTACCCAGGCTGTGTTTAAAAGCTTTGTAATACGGCAGCCATAAGCTTATAGGGGGCCATGTTAAAATGGACAAGAAGCAAAAGGTGACATGCTGTGAGTGCTCATTTGCATGTCATTACCCAGAATCCCTGGCTGCAGTGGAAGAATTGTTTGCTAAGTGATAATGGGGAAAGACAGGGTTAGGTGACCGAGGCCTGACCTTAGGCTTTGCGGAGCCCAAGGCGACGCGCTGGCAGCGTGCCACTTCCCCCCCATTAAAAAAAAGCTAAGGGACCTACCTTGCTGAGCAGCTCTCCTCCAGCAGCGTCATGATGCCGTGACATAATATGACATCACATTGCCATGGCAACGCAATGCCGTGGCAGCATGTGACATCACAATGCGCCGTCACATGACGTTGCAGCATCATTTGATGTCGGTCACCATGGCAATGCGACGCTACAGGAGGCGGCCCGCTCTGGAAAAGGTAATATCCCTCTCACAGAGTACGCACACACGCACATACACACACCAGCCCCTCCCCCCACATCTACCTCCCTCTTCTGGTCCGGGGACTCCACGCTCCCTCCTCTTAATCCTCATGTCGGCACCGAAATCAGTACCCCTCCGGTCGCTTGGAAGTTGGATCCTGGCGCCGACGAGAGGATGGAGCGCTGGGCCCCCATAGGTGCAGCGCCCAAGGCGGCCACCTTGTTCTCGTTGCCCTAAGTTCAGCCCTGTCTTGGAAACCAGTCAGAGACATGCAAATGCACCCTCAAGTTGTCTTTTTATTTGCTGTTAAATATAATGAAACTTTCATCACAAAAAGCTGCAATTTGTTTGTTTTTTTTAGAAAAGAACATACTATTTCATGCAAAAACATTCAATTGTTGTTGGGTTTTTGTTCTTAGAAGAGAACACCAAGGATGCTCAAAATGTACTGTAGGTCAAATTGCATTTTCACCTATTTTTGTTCTCCAAATCTACTGTACCTTGAAATTGGCACAAGCGTTCAGTCTCTGACTTTCACCAAAGTGGACAAATGTCATGATCCTAAAGTTATGAGTGTCCATACATAATAGTTTAAAGAAAACAGATGATCAGCAGTGAGTAGTACTACTAAGATAATTAGGGTAACCAGTTTCACTGTGTGCTTTTCAATTAGTACACAGAGTAACCCTCACTCTTTAGGGCTAATGTAGAACATGTTTTAGTAACACAAGTGTAAAGCAAACAGGCGCTTTAGTGATGCGTGCTGTAACTATCTATGTATGTATCTATCTATCTATCTATCTATCTATCTCTCTTCCATAGTGCATACACAGAGCGAACCCTGCTCCTATGTGCTATCATCATGCAATTTCCCTTTCATTTACTTCCATGCAACACAAGAGAATAATCTGGGATTTGATGGTACTAACAGCTACTGTAATACTCAATGAAGTCTTACAGTTTCCAGTTGGTCCAGTAGAAGGTATTACACACCCTGCAATTGTGTTTCCTCCCAGGAGTAATTTGGCTAGCAGACCTGTACACTACAGGAGTGAGTGATATTTCACAGCACATTCTCAGACTGAGGTGTCATAGCAGCTTGTTAGTCTCAGTGACATACTTGTCTGCTATTAAAGGCGCCGTCCCACATAGCACATATAATGGAGCTGCAATAAATTGAAAGCACTCACCCATTTCACACCGTCTGTCCAAGACATAATGATTGTGTAACAATTGAAGACATGCTCATTGGCTTAGATCAGAAAAGCTAACTGAACAGCACAACAAAATATGCCAGGGAATATATGATGCGTACGTTTATATACAGAATGGGTAGTGGTTGATTTCTATTTAAAGAAACATTGATGCAGCCATCCCAAAGTTGCAGTGATTGGGACCAAGATACAAAGCAGTTTCACAGCCTTGGACATTTTTAAAAGCCCCTGCAAGTGGTTATTTTTGTGGTCAGATAATATACCATTGTGGAATTTTACAAGAATTATGCTGACCAGATTAAAAAAAAGGAAATTGTGAAAATGTGTAAAAAAAAAATATATATATATATACAGCTCAACCCCGTTATAACGTGATCCGTTACAACGCGAATCCGCTTATAACGCGTTGCAAGCGCGGCTCACAATTTTCATATTTAGGAATACTTTACAACACAATTATTGGTATTTTAAACACTTTATTGTACAGTACATACAATTGTACATTATTTCTAACGCGGTCCGCTTATAGCGCGATGTGATTCTTTGGACCCCCAGCACAGCGTTATAAGGGGGTTGAGCTGTATTTAGCGCAATCCATTGGGACTGTACCATTAACAACCCAAATCTGAGCAGTGCACTTGTGATAAGATAAGCATCCACAACACTTCTCCCTGTGCAGCAAAGCAGCCATCCTTTGATTTGTCATGCCATGGAAGTACTGTAAATGGAAGTACTGTAAATGCTGAAATCCATTGACATTCATCGATTATCCTTGTGACTTCGAATCCCACTGGAATAGCACTTACCTGACTTCATCATGTGTTGCAATCTGAACACCGGCTGAAGAATATGAGGAGAGAGAGAGAGCACATTTCTACTGTTCTAATCCTGTTCCAAGAGAAGCGGAAGCCACAATGTCACGGACTGAAGTGGGTCAACCCAGTCTGAATCCCAGTGTCCACTCTACTTGTGACCTTGGCCAAGTCAAACAATCTCCTTGTGACTCAGGCAACAAAAGCAGATTTTAAGTCTGACGGGGCAGGGACATACAGATGCAGCGGCCATTATTCGAACAAATCACAGAGCCATTTTCGTGTGTACTGTTGTACTCCACGCGGCATTAACTCGGCCAATCGCCCCAGGCACACGTGTTTATCGCGGTTGCTCTGTTTGAATTTCGTGGATTCTGTTCCTTTGTGTGCAATGAAATGCAATGAAATGAATTAATTGTAATGTGCACAGTACTGTGCTACTGTGTCAATTTCAGGTGTTTAAAAACCAGAACACTAAAATGCCATTTTCTGCACTCGCGTCTAAAGGCGGTACGGTTGGAAGAAATCGCGTGCCATCACATGGGTATTCCGAGGTATACACCGCGTGAAGTGTTCGAATAACGGCCCCTGCATCTGTATTATGCCTGCAAGATTCTATATACACCGGTACCTGCACTGTCAGAGCAATGGAAGAAACAAATAATATTATAATCAATGTCGTCAAATTCAACCTGGTGCGCCTCGACTCTTTTGAAGAGAGACATATTGGGGCTTATTCAATAATGTGTGATGGTGCAGATTTGACACTACCGCAAGAAAACTCAAATTCAAACTAATGCTTATTTGGCACTTCCTCACTTTATTGAAAAATACCCATTGTCTTAATGAATATATTTTTTATTTAATTTTGTATAGCTACTAGAATGCACGCTGTACATTTATTTACATGTTGCTTTTACATCATAGCGATTGTCCAGAGTATGTCCTGCCAGAGCAGAGGTGCTCAACTCCAGTTCTCAAGACCCCCCAACAGGTCAGGTTTTGAGGATATCCCAGCTTCAGCACAGGTGGCTCAATCAGTGGCTCAGTCGAACACTGCATCACTTGTGCTGAATCAGAGATATCCTTAAAACCTAACCTGTTGGGGGGAGTGGGGGGGTCTTGAGGAATGGAGTTGAGCACCACTGTGTTAGAGAGAAGAGGCAGTGATCAGTGTTTGATTCTTTAGGACAATTTGCATTCTAGTCCATTATTGCCCAGTACCCTAGTTTTCAGCAACTGTCCCACCATAGTTCTGATCCAGTTCTTGAGCAAGGAAATTATGTTACATGATAGTGTTGTCTGTTTTTGAGAAAGCGCTGTGTCTAAAGTGATTCTGACTACGTGTGTGTAAAAAAAGGATATTTAGACTCTTTCTAATACAAGTCATGGGGATATTTACCCCCCCCCCCCGCTCCCCCCCCCCCAATAAAAGACTGTCTTTTAAAATGTAATGATGGGTGGCAACGTTACACTGAACTGCTATTAGAACTTTGTGTTGCTCTTGGGAAGTCACTTATACACTGTCATTATCATCCCACCTTTCACGTTTCATCCTTCAAGACTGCAGATGCCTGACGAGAGGCATCCCCTCTCACCTAATCAGGCAGGGGATTAGGAAGCCCTCTGAAGTAGTGAGACAATAATGCTTTCTAAAATGATGCACACATATTGGCCAATTAGTGGAAGGCCAAAATGACAGTGCAGGATATAACATTGCAGACAAATCCCAGGAAGAACGCAGAACTTGACACACACAATTATTTGCCAAATACTGTATGTTCTCTATCAACATGAAGAGGGGATGAATTAAAATGATTTATTGATATCCTGCAGGTGCTTTAGGGGCTACAAAGTTTGTTTTCTTCAGATGCATATTTCATTTTATGAATAGACTAATAAAAACAGAAAACATCTACAGTATAAACAAGTCTCCATAGAAGTCTTTGAAGTCACTGACACTGATTGCGACATTCGTCCCGTGACAGGCTCACTTGAACAGGACAGGGATCGGATTTAAATGTTGTTAAACACTACCTTCCATATCTCTCTTCTCATTCATTAACATTACACCTGCAGTAAGTAGGGTTTCTTCACTCTTTTTAAGTAATCGGTGCAGATGAAATGAGTGACTCCAAAGTCTATATTTACTAGTATGCATCAGCCATGACTACTCATCAAAGCAGCAACATCCATAAAAAAAATATTTTTAAATATATTGCCGTAACCATATTACCTGGAACTCCTGATATTTCCGAGTGTCCCCTATTTTTGGTGCCGATAATATAAAGCAAAAATCAATATGTCCATTGGGATCATCCAATAAGAAGCTGCCACATCATCTCCTCTCTTTCTATAGACCAACAAAACGAGTCTGACCCCGAGCGAGGGGAATATGGTGTTCACATGACAAGTGTCCATGTAACCTTCAGCGATTAAGAAATTAACCCTGCCCTCTCCCCCCTACTGTAAAAGAAATTAAAATGAGCAGTATGGCATGGCAGATTTAATGCTTTTAAATTGAATGACAGTTAACAAGCAACAATACAGTAGCTATCTCTACTTCCACAGTTGCAGTGATTGGGATCGAGTTACAAAACAACTTCAAGACATTGGACATTTTAAAGAGCCCTTGCTAAATGATTCTTGGTGAAATATGCGCAGGCGAATAAGAGTTTGTAAAAGACACAGTGCTGTCCCTTCTACTCGCATTGATGTAAACTTTAAGCTCAATTGGAATTAAGTGTATAGTAATTATTATTATTATTATTATTATTATTATTAAAGGGTAAAAAGGAATCATCTCGGATGCAATACCGATAATAACTACCACATAGTTAAAACTATTTTATCCATAAATGGTTTCCAGGTCTTTTCAATATGTATTTGTGAGCTTGACCTAAGCTCAGTAATATGCATAAATAGACCTGCCTCTGGGTTACAGGATGATGGAAGCAGAGTTGCCCGGAGAAAATCTGGAAGGTGTTCCCTGTAGCCACACAACTTGCAAATGCCTGGAAATACAACAACTGCAAGCATCTAATGATGGGCGAAGTGAGAGCATGTTCCATCTCAAGTTCTTCAAAGTAATTGAGAGAGGTATGTTAACCATGATGTGCCAGTCAGAATACATCATAAATCTAATTTTGCAAGATAAAAAGAAAGAAAGACCTAATGGTTTCCTGTACTCCTGCTCGCTCACTTCAATACGCAGGTGAAGGACTCCTAGCAGTTCCCTTAATTTCACTGACTTTGTGGGGGGGCCCAATCTTTTAGTAATGCTCTTTGGAACTCTCTACCATGTACGATTCGAGAAACCCCCTCTCTGGAAATCTTTAAAAACAGACTCAGGACTTACCTCTTTCTCAGGCATTTGAGGAGTCAACAACAACTTATAAGACAATAAATAAAGTTATTATTATTAATAATAATATTAATAATAGTAAAAGACAACCAGGAAACACTGCAGCACACATTAGTATATGCAGAAATGTATATACCATTAGGAAATGGAGATGATGATGATGATGGTGGTGGTGGTGGTGATGATGATGATGATGATGATGATGATGATGATGATGATGATGATGATGATGATGATGATGATGATGATGATGATGATGATGACAAATGCTAAATGGACACAGTGTGTGCTTATGAAACATTTTGTCTACGATTCGGGTTTTCATGAAAATGGGTTGCCATGTCTTAGTACTGTAGCTCCATGTACATTCATTACACTATGCAGTATCTCTCAGATAAAAACAAGAAAAAGTCAACAGAATCTGAACAGAGCCAGTTTTACTTGTTTTATTCCATGCAAATGCCAAATCTCGCTGCCCTGAAGGAATTTTCAATGGAAAACATACAAAATGTGATCAACAGTGTTGTGACATGTGCTTGGGAGGGGTGTGCTTGTTTATATCCACGGCAGAGGTGGCTTATAGAGTATCCGATTGCCTCTGCAAACCTCTTTTTGAATGATCTGTGCATCAATTAACCTGCTCAGGTCATTACAGACAGAAGATTTACATCTCAATGTTCTCCTTCCATCATGAGATAGACATAAGAAAACAATGCCATTGCCATGATTTAAAAAAAAAAGATGCTAGGCATGTATATTGTATATTTAATTTATTGATATAGTTTGTGATATATTGCAATATGTTGTCTATTGTGGCTTGACACTCCTATCCAGTAGTCAATAAACCCATAAAGTAGAATGCCAAAATTGCTAATAACCAGGGACTTTCTAATCTGGAAACTCCCTCTGAATTAAGTTTAATTTCCCCTCTTCAATTATTCAAATGTGTAGTTCCTGGGAACTGTAGTATTATAACAAAAAAAAAGAACTACGTTCTTTTCATTATCAACCCTATGACCAGTCCATTTGCAAGGTTTTAGAATGCAAGTCAGACATACCCTGCCATTGTGGACCAACTAGTACAATGTGTTTCATATCCTAAATGTACTTTATCGAGGATAACTCAAAAACCATGCGGAAGTCTTTAAATACAACCCAGATACGAACAGGACAGCATTAAAAACATTTATTGATTCAAACTTCCTTTAACTATGTATATGCTTAAAGCAAACAATATACATTCCGGTTTTCAGTTTAAATCTGTAACGGGTGCTCACCACAAACAGGACCGGCCCGCAAGGCTGAGGTGGGGATGTTACTGTAGTAACCACCAACCTGCAAACGAGCAACCAAGTCCGGAGTGCAGAGTGAAGGTCATGTAGCCGGGTCAGGGTAGGAGAGGTAAGAATGGTCGTTTTACTTGCCATGGTCTAGGGTTGGCAAAATCGGATAGTCGTAGTGTGGAGCCGGGATCCAGGGGTAGAGAAGGTAGAAGTCCAAATGCGAGCCGAAGTCAGGGATCAGAGAAGGCGGAGGTCCAGATACAAGCCGAAGTCAAACAGGAGCAAGGAATGCAAGGATTAAACAAGGCAATAGCAAGACAGCAGGGTGCTTGGGGCAAGCACTTTCGTCACATAGATAGAAGTTTATGCTCAGGCAGTTTGCAGCAGGGTTGGCTGAGCATTTAAGGAACAGGTAGCCAATAGATGGTTAGTACAAGGATGCAGGGCGATGAATGAGAACCGCCCCCTCAGACATATTCAGTCCACTGAAAGGCAGGGGCGGGGAGAAGAGCAGGTGTGGAATAATTATTGAGAGTCAGACTTCTCAAAGCCGTGCGGTGCCTGCGCGTAGCTTGCGTGCGATGCACATCACCCATGACGTCGCGGAGGTGGAGCCTGAGGGCTGTGCGAGAGGTGTCCCTCAGCCTGGTAGTGCAATGTGCGTTATGCGTCTTGTGGCGTTCCATGGGGGCAGAGCCTGGACACGGTACGTGCGGTGTCCCCCAACCTGACAGTGCGACGAGTGTCACCCGTCTCATCACAGGACGCGTCACGGGGGCGGGCCGAAGACCAATCCTCACAAAACCTAACAAAACACAATAAAACACCACCAACCAATTATTTGCTTTTTGAGCTAAAATCGATAACGCTCAGAAATGAATGAGCTAGGATAGTACAGATGGCCAAACCCAATTAGCAACCTGCATCCTGACCACAAAAACTTTAGAGCTCAGGCTTTTTGAGGCAACACAGATCCTTCCTGTTCAACACAGATCCTTCCTGTTCAACACAGATCCTTCCTGTTCAACACAGATCCCATGCCACAACTGCTGTGCTGCACAGAGCAACACCGAGAATGCAGAGCAACACAGAATTAAATACATTTCTTGCAATTTTTTATAGTTATATATTATTGTAACACTGTATAAAACAGATTTCTAGCATGAAGAAAATAATATAATAAATAATAATAAACCAAGATTTAACAACAACAAAAAACACTAAAAACTGGAATACCTAGATATACATCAAAGGGCTCAGGAAAAAAGCAACACAAACCCTTTGCGATACACTGGGATTTACAAGTAAATATAGTGAAGGGCATTCTTAGAAAGGGACCGCTGTTCCCATACTGATTCTTTTAGGAGGTCTAGGATACCCTGGGGCAGGCGGCCATATAGTAGCTTAAATGGAGAGAAACCCGTGGAGGCCTGGGGAACTTCCTGCACAGCAAACAGCAGAAAGGGGAGAAGTTCATCCCAAGCTCTCTTTTCAATATCTGCAAACTTCCTTAACATACTCCTTAGAGTTAGATTAAACCATTCCAACAAACCTACAGTCTGTGGATGGTAGACCGATGTTCGAACTGACAACCTCTAGTAATTTTAAGACATCCTGCATCAGTTTAGCCATAAAATTCGTCCCTTGGTCTGTCAACATAACCCGGGGAAGTCCGACCCTTGAGAACATCTCCAACAACTTGTTGGCTATCTGTCACGAGAGACCATGCATTTACACCTTTTATACTGGGATCATAACACTGAGTAAAACAAGTTGGAAAACAAATTATCATTTATTCACTTAAAGTAGGCTACAGTACCAGCAGCTTTTATTCGCACAAATGCCGGCGGCATGCCGGATCTACTCCGGCTGGCGCCAGTCTAGACCGCGCGCCGCCGCGTTTCCTCCACGCACCCCCCCTCCACTTCGGGTGCATTTTAGCCCCCCTTCCCGACCCCGAACCTGGCTCCTGCTCTGCCCCTCTGCTACCCCGCACACCGCTTACCTCACTTTAAACTCCAGGGGTGTAGGGGAAGCCGGGGAAGCCGGGCGCGCACGTGACTGTGACGTCACAGAGCGCCGCAACAAGCCGCGTCACCACGCTTCCCGAACGCATCCTGCTGTGCGGGAAGTGTTCGAATAAAAGCTGCCGGTACTGTAACACACTGAGAAACACAAAATACATGAGAAAGACACACTTTCTGGGGGTCTGGGGCAAAGAACTAACATTTCCTGGTTAAAAGAAGCAAAGAAACAAAGTTATTAGTTGACCAGGACTTGGTCCAAAATGTTCTGGAACTCAAATTGGCTTGAAGTTCCTGACACCACCGCTCTCTTCCTTCCAGAGGTGCTGAAATCCATTGAATGTGAGTTTGTCCCAAACGTCCTGGAACTATTTTCGGCTTACAATCCTAGCCGCGACCGCTACGTTCAATTTGTAAAACTTGGTCCCGAAAAGTGGGAACATTTTCTGCCTTGAAATTTCTGAAGCCGGCTCGCTGCTATTTCTCCAAGAGCATCTTTTGGTCGTTTCAAATTTACTGCTCTGTCCTGGCGCCAAGAATCTCTTATCCGGATTGGCTGAGGGTTTCTTATAGTAGTTCAGAGTTCATTCATGAAATACTACAGCCAATCCGAGCGTGGGAAATTTCCTACCAGCCAGAGTGATGCCAGTCTTCTGATGCCGGGCAAGCGGATTTTCGCCATCTAGCAAGTGCATGCGCCAACCTGGCACCTCAGCAACTTGGTATGCAGAAGCCACATGCCGGTTTAGGCTCCACTCAGTCTCGGAAGGCATACGTGGGTACTCAAGCCTAAACCTCTGCCCAAATGCTCTTCACACCTCTGGCATCCTCTGAGGCTTTCATGTCCGATGTCTGATTAGAAACAGTGGCACCAAGCTAGTATCCCAATGACTCACCCATAACATCGGTCCAGGAAAGACCCAGCTCATAATACCGTGGACAAGCACATACAGTATGTACTTTAAACACACTGTTTAATAGAACCATACATTTATATACTTTTCCTAAGTCTTTGTTCCTTACTAGCCATATTCCCCACACACTATACAGGACGTAGACATTAAAAATCCTCACAACCTTATGTATGGTATACCCTATACCGGGTTCTGGGTGACCTGGGCATTCCCTCTTAAACTAGGGACCCCTTTACCGTTCTAGGAGTACCACACATCCCTATGCTCAATTTACTTTTCTGGTCTGTGGTGAAGCAGGGAATCTTAGCGATGACTCGCGCAAGCATTTTCAAGGAGAGATTTTGCTGGAGCAATGTGTCTCAATGTATCCAAGAATCTGACCTGATTCCCGGGTACATTTTTGGGGTCTCCAGCAACTCTGGAACCTGGATAGCAAGACACATTTTGACAACACTTTCTCCGTGAAACCCCCCTTGAAACTCATAGCCCAGCAATCTCTGCTTGCTGGCACCTCTGGAGAGGTAAAAACATAAATTATTTATTGTCACATCATTTCATACAATGCATTTACAATCACTGGGCTCAAGAGCTGACACTCCTGAACCCCAATACATGGATCAGAGGTAGCCAAACGGGCTTAGAACATTTTTCTGAGCCTGGTTACCTCCTCACCAACACACTACCTGCTTAACGGTTGCTGTTCCCAGGGGAAATGCCTCAGGGTACCTTGTTGCATAGTCATCTATCACCAGAATAAACCTGTGTCCCTTCGCAGGGGGTACTAGAGGTCCTACCAAATCTTCTCAAAGGGAACTGAGACCAAGTGTAGAGGAACTAAAGGGACTGTTTTTTTCCCCTTCTGACTTGTTAGCTGGCATTCAGGACATGCCGAATATAATTTTGCCACATCATCATGCATCCCTGGCCAATAAAAATGTAATGAAATATGGTCCATGGTTTTGTCTCTACGAGGTTACCCCCCCCCCTCCCCCCACAGGATAGTATGGGCTAGGGTGAAGACAGCTTTAATAAACACCTTAGGAACCAAGATTTATCTGGTGACCTCCCCTGTTTGTGTATGCTTATTCACCCGATACAGAATATCATTTGACAATTCAAAATGAGGGAACACCATTACTCCTTGTGCATTCAATACATTGTCATCAATATTTACCAACTTCTCATACTGTCTGGCAAGGACAATGTCCTCCCTCTACCTCTGGTGAAAATTAGGGAGAGACAGTTCTGGTAACTCTCCAATCTCTGTCTCTCCCTCCTTCTGACCATTCCCAGTCATTGTCCACAGATTCTGCCCAAACAACATCAAACACAAAACCACCTTAGCAAATCCTGATATATTCCAGATGATGATCTGGGGACCCTGACTGAGCTCGATCTGAAGAGGGATCCCTAAAGAAGCAGCAGTTTACTTACACATGGCCGTGTAAGTACTATATTTAATACTTATATACAGTGCTCAACAAATAATAATAACCACTCACCCGTGGCGAGTGGATTTAGGCCGCTGATTGGTCTGACGCGGGGAACAGGGCTGGCTGGCAGCTCTGGGTCAGCCTCTCTCTCCCCCCTCCCCTGCCCCCGATCCCCACTTGCTGCCAGGGGCTCTGACTTCCGTCCCCATGGATGCAGCCGGTGGGGTGGGGGCGCGCACGCTAGCAAGGTTAGCTGCTGGATCCAGCGCGTCCCTGACCGGCCACGTTTCCCATCGGGGAGGATGTCCCCCACATACTCAATTTCCTCTCCAATGCCCCCGCAGGCCCCCCGATGTTCCCCGCAGGGCCCCCGATGTCACCCACAGACCTCGATGTCGCCCACAGGCCCCAGATACCCACATACCTCTGGTGAGTGGGACTCCCGGCTCCGTTTCTTGTAGTGTGTGTGTGTGTGTGTTCGTTCCGTTCCTTGTAGTGTGTGTGTGTGTTCGTTCCGTTCCTTGTAGTGTGTGTGTGTGTTCGTTCCTTTCCTTGTAGTTGTGTGTGTGTTCGTTCCGTTCCTTGTAGTGTGTGTGTGTTAGTGAGCTGGGGCTGCAATTCCGCGGGAGGCTGCGGTGTGCCGGGTCTGATCAGGTAGCGGGGGAAGGGGGGACGCTCACGCACACTCACACCATCCTCTGCAGAGCTGGGGCCACTATTCCGGGAGGCTGCAGTGGGCCGGGCCCGAGCAGGTACCGGGGGGGGGGGGACGTGACGACGACGGGGACTCACACTACCCACTGCAGAGCTGGGGCGGGAGGCTGCAGTGGGCCGGGCCCGAGCAGGTACCGGGGTAGGGACGACGGGGACTCACACTACCGACTGCAGAGCTGGAGCGGGAGGCTGCGGTGGACTGAACCCGGCGCCACCAGCGCCACCAGCGCCAGCGCCATGTCGGGCTGCCGGGTCCCAGATCTATTCCCCCCTTCAGCAGGCGCCTCGCTCCGCTCTTGCTGCGGCCTCCCATTTAGGCCCCGCGGGGCGGTCGACATGCAGGGGGAGTGAACGGAGGTAATGGGGGGCGGTGAACAGAGGTGGAGGTGTGGGTGGGGGGGGGGTGAACGGAGGGGGGGGGGACAGAGATGCAAGGGGGAGACAGGCTGGACTGGGGAGAGAGCAGAGAGAGAGAGACAGGCTGGAGTAGGGAGAGGACTGAGAGAGAGACTGGGGGGAGAGGAGAGAGACAGGCTGGGGGGGGGCTAAATGCTCACAGGCAGTCAGTCGCCCACCCAGTCAGTCACCCACCTACACACCCACCCAGTCACCCACCTACCCACCCACCTACCACCCACCCACCCAGTCAGTCACCTACCCAGTCAGTCACCTACCCACCCAGTCAGTCAGTCACCCACCCATCCAGTCAGTCAGTCACCCACCCACCCAGTCAGTCACCCACCCACCCACCCAGTCAGTCATAAGTCAGTCACCCACCCACCCAGTCAGTCACCCACCCAGTCAAGTCACCCACCCACCCAGTCAGTCATCCAAGTCAGTCACCCACCCAGTCAGTCAAGTCACCCACCCACCCAGTCACCCACCCACCCACCCACCCAGTTACCCACCCACCCAGTCAGTCAGTCACCCACCCAGTCAGTCAGTCACCCACCCACCCACCCAGTCACCCACCAACCCAGTCACCCACCCACCCAGTCAGTCACCCACCCAGTCAGTCAGTCACCCACCAACCCAGTCAGTCACCCACCCACCCAGTCATTCAAAGTCACCCACCCACCCAGTCACCCACCCACCCAGTAAAGTCACCCACCCAGTCAGTCACCCACCCAGTCAGTCAGTCACCCACCCAGTCATTCACCCACCCAGTCAGTCACCCACCCACCCAGTCAGTCAAGTCAGTCACCCACCCTCCCAGTCAGTCACTCACCCACCCACCCAGTCACCCACCCACCCAGTCAGTCACCTACCCACCCACCCAGTCACTCACCTACCCAGGTCACCCACCCACCCTGTCAGTCAGTCACCCCCCCCACCCAGTCAGTCATAAAGTCAGTCATACCCTCCCCCCCACCCAGTCAGTCAAAAGTCAGTCATCCCACCCATCGCCAAGTCACCCAGTCACCCCACCCAGTCAGACAGTCAGTAATCCCCACCCAGTCAGACACCCCGTCACCCCACCCAATCACCCAGTCAGTCACAAACACCCCCAATCACCCCACCCAGTCAACCCATCCCCCCAGTCACCCTCTCTCCGTCTCTCACCCTCTCTCCGTCTCTCACCCTCTCTCCGTCTCTCACCCTCTCTCCGTCTCTCACCCTCCTCTCTGTCTCTCACCCTCTCTCCCGTCGTCTCTCTCCGTCTCTCTCTCCGTCTCTCTCACCCTCTCTCCCGTCTCTCTCCCGTCTCTCTCTCCATCTCCGTCTCTCTCTCCGTCTCTCTCTCCGTCTCTCTCTCCCTCTCTCTCTCCCTCTCTCTCACCCTCTCTCTCACCCTCTCTCTCACCCTCTCTCACCCTCTCTCTCCGTCTCTCACCCTGTCTCACCCTCTCCCTGTCTCACCCTCTCCCTGTCTCACCCTCTCTCTGTCTCACCCTATCTCTGTCTCACCCTCTCTCTGTCTCTCTCCGTCTCTCTGTCTCTCTCCATCTCTCTCTCCGTCTCTCTCTCCATCTCTCTCTCCGTCTCTCTCTCCGTCTCTCTCTCCGTCTCTCTCTCCGTCTCTCTCTCCGTCTCTCTCTCCGTCTCTCTCTCCGTCTCTCTCTCCGTCTCTCTCTCCATCTCTCTCTCCGTCTCTCTCACCCTTTCTATCACCCTCTCTCTCACCCTCTCTCTCACCCTCTCTCTCACCCTCTCTCTCACCCTCTCTCTCACCCTCTCTCACCCTCTCTCTCCATCTCTCTCACTCTCTCCCTGTCTCACCCTCTCCCTGTCTCACCCTCTCCCTGTCTCACCCTCTCCCTGTCTCACCCTCTCTCTGTCTCACCCTCTCTCTGTCTCACAATTTGGATCTGGATATTTTATTTACCCTGTATATCTTAACTGCCCCATACTACACCGAAATAACTTATACTGCTTTCTTCCAGATCTGACTCAAGCTTCACACAGAAGACATCGGAATCCCCCGTAACCCAGAAGACAGGTAGGGAACACCTCCCCTCCAATGTATAACATTGTGGGAATGAGGTACCTGGACATTGAGGGTCTGCGGATCAGGTAAGATCCCAGGCGGGATTGTTGCTTTAAGTATTGTGAAGTGGGGACATCCAGGCACTAGTTAAGGGGTGCAGGAAACTAGTCATTCACATCTGGCTTTTATTTCTAGATTAGACATTTATACACACACACACACACACAGACTAATTCTAGTATAATGTAATACAATAAATAAACTTATGTCAAAAACGAATGTTCTTACTAGGAATTTATTCAATTTATTTCATTTATAGTTTTTTTTAAATGCGGGGCTGGGGGCGGGATTAGAGGCGGGGTTGGGGGCGGGACTAGGGGCGGGACTAGGTGGCGAGTAGATTTTTTGGTTCGGCGAGTAGATTTTTGGGTGATTTGTCAAGCACTGCTTATATACCTATTCACCATATCACCTCCCCCCGCACCGCACTGCTTAAGGCGCACTACCTGTGGTGTACTAGTGAGCATTGCTCACCCCATGTGGGGTACTTGTGTTTTTATTCTTGTTGCGCTCCCCTTATTGTCTGTTTGTTGCATTCCCAGTCATTACCTGTGATTTAGATATATTTGTCTTGTCATATTGAGTCCCAGATTTTTGTAACCAGTCCTGTTTATCACAGTGTCTTTGCTTCTGAGATTTTGGAACCCTGTGTCTACTGGGGATAGACCAACAGAACAGTGGAACAGTTTACCGGGCTTCTCTTGTATCAGAGAAGGAGGCTCCTCCTGGGAGGGAACAAGTAAACTAGATAAAATGGGCCAGTCCCGGCTGAGCAAAATGGGGGAAGGGAGCCAAGGAGCGACTCCTACTTCTATCCTGGTCTCCTGACCCTTTCTTGTAGCAGGAGATTGGCTGTCGGGTACCATTTGATATCCACGTGTCAGGACTGGAAGTATCCAGCTTTCTCTGGGAAAGGCTGATGCTATGGTTCTCTTGAAGGAACAATCAATCTGTGGGCACTCCATATGTCGGTGACCTTATTCTCCACAAGTAGAAAACAGAGATGGCTCTCTCTCAGGGGTTTGACGTGGATACCACTCAGGTGACTTTGATACAGAAGACCAGGAGTCGGGTGGGTCCTGTGTGCGATGTCCTCTGAAGTTCCCCTCTTTTGGGGATGAGCCGACATCAGGCAGAAGATGAGCCTCTCGGCGGTGTCCGGCGTCCAGACCTCTCCATTGTTGGAAAGACTGATCTCTTCGCGAAGCTTGGCGGTCACGAATGGATGGGTTGTAGTTTATCGCTGGGCCGGCCTCCCTCTTTGGGTATTAGCCAGAGCTGGTGGAGTCTGTGTTTGTGGTCCCAGGACCCTCACCTGGTCCTCGGCACAAAGGAAGTTTTCCACGAGTTGAACAGCCACAGTTAAGGTTTTGACAGCATGGCAATTTACCTTGGAGTGTGCGGGAGGGGTTATCACCTGTAGAAATTGCTCCAAAACAAATTGCCTCCTTAGTGCGCTGCTCGAGGCTGTATCAGCTGAGTACACAAGTCCAGTAAGCATTGAGCTAAGACCCGAGGTCTCACCTTAGTGGTCAATTTCACGTTCCGGAACTACTGCCGGTAGGCCTCTGGGGTCAGGCATAAGCGATTCAGTATGGCGGCTTTTATCTGTTTATAGTCCATAGCCTGATCTGCAGGTAGACACTGATCTGAGGCCTGGTCTTCTCCTATGAGAAGCGGGGCCAATGCAGTTGCCCAGCGACCTATGGACCAGCCCTGAACCTCAGCAACCCTTTCAAAGGTTAACAGGAAAGTTTCTGGATCCTCAGCTGGACTAATTTTCCTCATGTGAACCGGGGGGGTTGTTCAGAAGTTCTGGTCCAGCAGCAGAAGAGGACCACACCAGTAGTTTTGCCATTTAACAGTTTTGTCTGGCCTCTTGTTTCTCCTGGGCTGCCTGCTGCTGGGCTAGGAGCTGGACTTGGTGCTGCAGTAGTTGTTGGGTTTGCCTGGCCTGTTCGCTGTTTTGCCTGGCCTCTTGTTCCTCCTGTTCTGCCTGCTGCTGTGAACGGAGCTGGGCTTGCTACTGCAGTTTTGCCTGGCCTGTTCCTACATTAATAGTCCATATTGTTTGGCCTGTTTTTCATCTCGCTCTGCCTGCTGCTGCAGTAGTTGGTGGTTCGCTCTGCTTGCTGTTTGGTCAGTTCGCACAGAAACTCTAAAAAAATGGCCTTTTTTTGTGTGTGGCCCTTCAAATGCAGGGGCCACTCAGGATCCCACTTCTAACACCATATGTTGCAGGGACAGCGCAACAACACGTGGCTTTTTATTTCCGCCAGCAAAAACATGGAACAAAAATAAAAGAGCTTTTCTTCAGCATTTAAAGGGTTAACAAAAACATATGTCCTTGATAAGGACTTTGCCCTTTTCCCAACAAGGGTTTCTAAAGTCTATGTTACAGCAGAGCAAGAGTTTCCAAAATACACAGACCTTATTTCAGGCTTTCTCCCTTCAGAGGTTCAGCATGTCTTTCCTAGTTGCAATGAGAAAGAAGAACAATGAACAAGTCTAGAGTCTGTGTTTTTCAAGCCCCTTAACGAGGCAGCTGGGACCTGGTTAATTAACCCAGCCTTTTCAAAGCTGTAATTAACCCAGTCACTGCTGGACCGCAGACTTATACATAGGTCTCCCAGATATACTGAATTCACCCTGTCGCAAATACCAAGAATTTATCAAAAATATATTTAAAGTCAGACACTTTATAATGAAAAATGTAAGTAAAACAATATACCAAACACAACTTTTTAATACGCAATCTAATTTAACATCCCTCCTCTATCATAACCTCTCTCCAAACATTGGCTAATAAGGGCCAATACATGATTGCATGGGAGAGAGAACTGGAAAAGGAATTGGATTGGGAGGACTGTCAGGAATGGATGTATGGGATGTGGCTGCCAGGAGTGATAACAAAAAATCATACACATTATTGTACAGATGGTACAGGGCTCCTGCAAGGCTGCATGCCATGAATCCTAACTTATCTCCCTTATGTTGGAGAAACGTTGGCCCACGAGGGACGCATTTGGCTAGATTGTCCTTGTGATGGTTGGAGTAGATTTGGCTGCTTTTAAATAAAGGTTAAGCCCGCCATTACCCCTACCTGTCAATGATATGATGTAGTTATTTATGCATGTACAGATTATTGTAGCAGTCCAATATATGTTCCTCTTAAAGGATGTAGAACAGGTATGTACAGCTCGGTTCAAGTGTAGGGACCTGTAGGGGTTAACTCTCTCTTACAAAATGAGCTGTAATCACATCAGAGTTTGGTATTGTAGGCCTGGACACTGTGATGGGATTAGGCTCATTGTTGAGGAACCAGGGATAGGTTGACCACCTGCTGTGTGGACTTGCTCTGCAAGAAAGTTGCAAGCCCTGGGGCTGTATCTATATTGTTTGCCAGTGGAAGGGGATTGTATCAGCCTTGTCCTGGCCTACCTTCAACCCCAGTAATCTCATCAACCGAGTTCTAGAGTTCAAGTGCAGAGACCAGAAATATGATTCCTACACAGACTAGCTGGCATCTCCCTGATTTGGACAGGGTTATAAATATGCCTTCTCCCCACCCTCAAGAGAGTCATTCTGGACTGGATATTCTTGGTGAAGGCTGTGTGCTGAAAGGGTAGTGGCAGAGAGTTGACAGGGAGTCAGCAGAAGGGAACTGACAAGAGGTCTGGAGCATGGGCGGCAAATTTAAAACTGCTAGCCAGCAGAGATCAAGGCAGTGCTGCCCATACTACAGAGGATAGCAGCACAAGTTGGGAATGCGTATCAGAATAAGCTTCTGGATGCACCTAGACCTTTAGGTTGTTCCCCCAGTTACCCCAGTTTGTCAGTTTGTGTGTGTTTATGTACTGGAAGTTTGTGGAAACTTTTTCCAATAAATTCACTTTTGTTGCAAGTCACATATTTCATTAAGTTCTCCAGCAGTATTATAATATGTAATAATAACAGTCACAGATGCAATCACCTAATATTTGAAAGAAAAAAAAACAAGCTGAGCAACTAATCTGTGTTTGTCTTGTTCAATTTAGCTGCCAAGTCATTGTCACATGTTAACAATAATGGTGGAAAGATATGATCACTAAGAAGTATTTACACTTTTTTTTATTAACCCATCACAGACTAGTGAAAGATAATTTATAACAAAAAAATACTTGGCCTATTCATGTGAAGTAGCAGCTAAAGGATCTAAGCTAAAACAGACTGCCATTGGAGATTTGGTAATTTCTCAACTTTTGGACTCACGGGGGATCTCCCATTAACCAAAGGGCCTGTCTGAGTCTGTCCAAGTGATGCCAATGAAAAGGCCACACTGTTTACCAGCAGTGACCCTGGAAGCCAATTATTCGTGTGTGGGCTCTTTGACACAGATCCACAAGTCTCCATTAAGTAAGTTATTGTGACATTAACCTATCTTAACTTCACGTTAAACCTTACAGTAAATCTTCAAAGGCCAATAATGTAACATTAAGTAATGTTTTATGCCGCAAAGAGCATTATGTTAACTATAACGGCCATTAGTGGAAATAAGATGCAAAAGAGTCTTACCCTCTCCCCCCTAACATCACGTTAAGGTAAAAAAAAGCCTCTTGTGCATCTTATTTCCACTAATTGACGTTGTAGTTTATGGGGACATAGGATATGGCTCAGCACCCCAAACCCACCTTAGAAAACTTGATACCCTCTACAAAAGTCAATATGCCTTCTTGTTCTCCAAAACAACTACAACACACATCACTGCGAAATGCTCAAAGAACTAGATTGGTCATCACTTGAGTCTAGGCGCAAAGTTCATCTTTCCTTTCTTGCCTTCAAATACTTCTGGGCAAGCTACCCATCTATCTGAACAAGCTCCTCACCCCTACCACATGCAGCACTTATCATCTAAGATCTGACCCCAAAAGACTGTTCATCGTCCCAAGGTTCAGCAAAGTATCTGGCCGCTCCTCCTTCTATTACTGTTCTCCCCAAAACTGGAACAATCTACCGGAGACTCTCACAGCCACCACCAGTCTAAGTTCTTTCAAAAACTAAAGCTATTTCAATCTGGTCTGTAACTGTTACATACGCCTATAATATATATTATCTCTAACTGTGCATGCAATGTCTTGTATATAATGCATACCCTGTTCACTTATGGAACTATGTATTTGTAACCATGTATCTGTCATCATAACGCTATGCCCAGGACATACTTGAAAACGAGAGATACCGCTCAATGTATTACTTCCTGGTAAAACATTTTATAATAAAATAAATATCTATGGAGAGAGAGAGAGAAAGAGAGAGAGAGAAAGAGAGAGAAAGAGAGAGAGAGAGAGAGAGAGAGAGAGAGAGAGAGAGAGAGAGAGAGAGAGAGAGAGAGAGAGAGAGAGAGAGAGAGAGAGAGAGAGAGAGAGAGAGAGAGAGAAAAAAAAACTATTGTGGGGTCCTGATAGGAGTACGGCTAAGACAAACTTAACTTCATGTTGTTCGAAGCTAACACAGTGTTGTGCTACAATAACATGACTTTAAGCATATACTGTACTAATGAGATATACAACGGCCATTGTTTTTGCATACCATTAGTTTAGTGAATAACTCATTAACCTCGGGGAAATAATGGTCGTTACTGCTTTAGGTATCATCCTATCATATATATATTTGTTTACTATGGCTGCTACATAGATGATATGATTTATATCTGGGATGGAGAGGAAAAGGCACTCAGACACCTTTTTATATCCTTTTACAATAAGGCTATAATTAAATGGGTCTAAAATGTACGCATACTATTTGTTCTACGTCTTTCATTTTTTTAAACTCATTTTGTCAGTTGACAGTGAATCTAATATAATGACTGACACACATTTCAAACCGGTTGCGGTAAATAGTTACTGTACATCCATGCGACAAGCAACCGCCACAAGGGATGGTTGAATAATATTCCACTAGGGCAATTTCACTGTATTAGGAGGAATTGTACTACTGGTGAAGATTTTTTTAAACAATCATGAGTATCGCTCAATAAGTTCTCGGACAAAGGTTATAATGAGGGCCTGGTCAAAAAGGCTTTCAACAAGGTGGCGGTCCTTGATAGGGATTCCTTGCTGGCCAAATCAAAAGCTAACAATTCTTCTAATATTAAAAAGTCCAATCTGTCTAGGTCTAACCAACGACTTGAAGCTCCTAAGTTTATTACATCGTTTAATGGGTCAGCACATGGAATACATAAAATAGTAAACACACATTGGGGTATACTTTTATGTGATCCACATCTAGGACCAAATCTACCTAAGAATGCCTCCATTATTTACAGAACAGCTCTGAATATTAAGAACACTATAGCACCGAGCAGACTCAGGCCCCTATATATCTCTGCCACTTCCCTACCTGTTTGTGTGAACTTTACCCACAACTTTATCACATGCAAACATACCCATTTGGATAATCAGTTCTGCTCTGTGGGGAATAAAGAGAAATTTACAGTCAAAGAGAGGATTAACTGTTTTATCACATTTGTTACCTACTTTGTTTGTGCCAATAGGTAGGTAGAACCACACAAACATTGGGGACAAGGTTCTTGGAGCACAGATGCAATATCATTAGGGGTGTTAATTCCCACAGTGTGCCCAGACACTTTTCTTCTAAGCATAATAAAGACTCTAGTCTTATAGGGGTTGAACTGACCTGTAACATTACTTGGTGGTGATAGGCTCAAATCTCTTTGTAGAAACAAATCCTATTGGATTTATCAGCTAAGTACTGCACTTTAGCTCCTGGCTGTCTCAATGAATGCCTAGATACCAGCACTTTGGTTTGATATTTGTCTAAAGCAGTGTCTCTTCTCCAAAAAAAAATCATTTTTAATTGTGTCTGTCTAATCCCTTTTAAGGTTTTTTATGAGTATCTCTATTTAGGCTTCATTTTTATATTATTGATTCTACTTTACTTATTTTTTTCTTCTGTCATTTTTCTTTTTTAGGGGTAAGAATTGTATTTTTGTATTATTTATTATCTATTACTCTTAATACATATTATTTGTTGTTATTATGTTTGTATTTTCTGTGACATTGTTGTAAATTATGTCATATCCCCTTTACATTATTCCAGGTAGGAAGGGGTTAACTAAATTTATTAAAGGGAATACACCCTATCCACACCATACAGGTGTAGGCATTTCAGGACATTATTTAAATGGTCCTAAATCCCTTTCCACTATACCCTGATGAAGTCCTCGGATAGCGTGACAAAACGTGTTGGATCCACATAACAGAGAGTACACTGCCGGTAGTTGAGACTTGGATTAGTCTAATGCTCAGCTGTTTCAGTTGTTCCCCTATTGGATTGTCTATACTGCTACTTTGTAGCAACAGAGAACTGCAGTAATGGTTTGCTACATTGAGTCACCTTCACTAGCAGCGGATTTCCTTGGAACTTGAGGCTACATACTTACGGGCACACAATTGACCACATGGACATGAGGCTAATTATCTATCTGCCTTTAATATTCGCTACCTTGAGATGTCTGCGAGCCCTGATATCTCTGATTATCCTTCCTGCTGAAGCTTGGTCTGTGATTTGAGCGGAACATACGCTGGCACGTCTCACTTCCAAAGCATCAAACGGTTCTACACAACTCTACTTGTCTACGCTTTATTCAAATACAGTTTTGTGGAATACATTTGAATGGAAGTCCACTTCTCATAAACTGCATGGTGACTATCTCTGGACTCCCTCCATTTTCCTCTGTCCTTACCCCCTTCCCCTTACATGTTTTTTAATGTATTTTAATATTTGAGTGTTATTGCTAGCCTATATTGTGTGATTAAATTGCAAATTGTCCTTTGCCATAGAGTGTGCACTCTCCTTTTCCTTCTTTTTCTGCACATTTGGACCAGTTGTCCCCTTTGAGAGCTGCCAGGACCTTGTGCCTCCTACTCATTGGCATACAAGTTTCCCCATTGTGATGGGGGAGGGGTGCCAAGCGAGTATTAAAGGGGTCACCCCCATTAGGCACCCCCTTCCCCATTTGGGAAGTGAGGGGTTAACCCGAAATGTACTTATAATACATATGTTCCCCTGCTTCACAACCACAAGGTACGGCCCTTGGTTATCCTATTCCCACATTTAGAGGGAATTCATGTATTTTTATTCCCCTGCCTCAGGGCAAACTGTATGCACCAGCCACATACACTGGGATCAGGTCGGGAGGGAAAGGGTTAATTGTATTTACATGTTTATTGCCCTTTGTCCCATTTCCCGCCTTTGCAGGCTCCATTTTGCAGTCTCTCCATAGGTCGCCATTGGAACTCCATGTAACCCTAGGGAGATTCCGGCGATGTGGGTCCAATATCGCAGAAGACCTGCAGGTGGCGCCCGAGAGGAGGAGCGGCGGTTCCCCATTGAAAGTGAATGGAGTAATGTATTTCAACGGGGATTCCTTGAAGCCGACCTCCGGAGACGAGCTGGCAGCCAGCCAAACCGCAAAACCGCAAGAGCGGAAACAATGTCTGAAAAGAGCTTTGATCAGGTCTCGGTCAAGTTCACGTCCAATTGGCGTGGGAACTTTTGTTCTAGGGCACCCAGAAATAAAATTATTTTTGCCCCTAGCCCCTAGAAACCCCCTCACTCGACCCCAACCGGGTCCGACAAATAATGGCGACGAGAAAGGGTCGCGCCGGCCACAAGGGTCGCACCATTGTCCGCAATGGCAGAGAAAGCCGCGTGGCTTTCAAACACTAAGTCCAAAACAGTGTAAACTGTAAACCCATAACTCCTGTTCGGTGGGGACCAGAGGACTGGGATTTGGCCAGCATGTAGTCTCCCCTAAACTGAACGGAGTAGGGTTAACTGTGAAAATGTATGTGTTTCCCATTGACTTCAATGGTAGCGGAGGTCCCATTGAATCCTATGGCCGCGCCGGCCCTATTGATTCCAATGGAAGAAAGCCGCCTGGCTTTGAAACGGATAAGTCCAAAAGTGTGTAAAGTGAAAACCCATATCTCTGGTTCTGTAAGTACCAGAGGGCTGGGATTTGGCCACATGTAGTCACTGCTCCGGCATGATTGCATGGCAATTTCCAGCCCTCTCTGATCAACCGGACGGAGTATAGGTAACTGTGCAAAATGTGGTTTTCCCATTGACTTCAATGGCGGAGTTGCTCCATTAAAAGCCTATAGCGGCAGAGCCCATTGATTTCAATGGAAGAGTGAAATGCAGTGATTTCTTTTAGCCTATAGCGGAGAATCCTGCATTAAAGTTAATAGGGATTTTAACTTGGTTTTGGTATCTCCGGTTCTGGGGGTCGTGGAAGGCTGATATTTGGCCACTATGGCAAGGGTCCTCCGACATGAGGACCTGGCAAATTTCAGCCCGCTCACACCCACAGAATGGATTTTTTTAATATATGTTTAATATTAAAATGTTACTCTGCATCCCTGATATTTCCAAGCCCGTGAAAGCCACTGGCCCAGAAGGAATGTTAATTGCCACATGGCATCAGGATGTCTGAGGGAAACCCATGTATGAAAGGCTCACCGCCCTGGATTGAGTGTTCTAGGACAAAGAAGAGCAGGACATGGGTACTTGGGTAAAGTGTTGTGTTTCACACCTTGAGACAAAGGTTTTCCTGTCAAAGGCAGACTAGGGGACGCCAGTCTTTTGGGAGTGGAGCTAGTGAAATGAGCCCCTGATTAGAATAATGCCCACCCCTGTGGGCAGGTACTACCTGGCTTCTCACGTGAGGTGGCAAGGGGTAATTGGGTGGAGGTAATTGGGAACCAATACCTGGCACCCAATGTTAAGGTATAGGGCTGAAACCCCATATAAACGAGTGTAAGCCCTATGCCCAGGGTCTTCGTGTCTTCCTTTGTATCCTGTATGCCTGAATGAATTGCCAATCCAGATCCTGATTGCTTCATTGTCCAACCCCTAAGTAAGTGTTCATATTCTGTGTGTTATTTGTATATCTTGTGTGTTCACCTTTTTCAAGGAATAAACTATATTTATCATATAGTCGCATTTGATTCAACCCAGAGATATTTTGGTGTATTATTATAACCCTGCACAAGCTCCCGTGACACCCATCTCTAGGCATTTATATTTTACATTTATTATTCACATCACCTAATCACTTATCACTTTATTATTTCACTTTGTGTTCATTTATATAAAAAATAGGAAGTTAAATTAGCACACTCACAAGTGTAGCTTAACATGTGCATTGAGAGATAATATCTCAGATAGATGGTAATCATCTGGGGCTTCTTATACTCTGCAGTGAAGGACAATCACTCCCAGTCCGGAATATGTGATGAAGTATGGGAGTCCTAGCCTTACAACCATCCAGGAAACAAAGTAGCAACAGAGTAATCCAATTTGCGCAAGTGTCTCGATAGACTAGCAACTCATGGAGACGTAATGACGTAATACGTCTGAACATCCAGGTCTCAACGCGTATCGTCAGCACATGACTTTGTCAGGAGATAAAGGTATCTGTTGCCCGTACATCTTATAAAGCTTATTGAGAGTCAAAAAAAGGCCAGCTTAAAATGATGATCATTAAGGGCATCCAATAGAAACCTCAATGAGGGTGTGAAATGATGGAACACAACGAGAGGGTACATGCAAATACATGAAAAAAGCATATTAAAGGACATCTGAACAAACATCTGAAAAAACATCTGAGAAAATACATCTATATTCAGTGCACCTTTGCTTTTTTGGAGTGATGTGACGTCATCAAAAAGGAAGGGAGGCATGCTACCTGATTGGCTATCTTTCCTCCCTTTTTGATTATGTCACATCACTCCAAAAAAGGAATGGCATCACATGATAGAAGAAGCTGAAGACTATGGGCTCTATGCAGTAAACTGAAGAAACCGAATGCGGAGAAACGCGTAGAGTGACGCTGACCAGACCAGACCAGAGAGATTCCTAAGCGAGTGGAGCCCCTGCAGGCTGATGACGTCAGTTCCGGTTTCCGGATCCGGTGAGACGCACCGGTGACACGCACGCCGATATACAGGGGAGGCAGAGAGCACACGCTTCGTTTGCCGAGATCCAGATCGCAGGATCTAAATGCTTTTTTAAACCTACTACCATGTGAGTGTATCCCTTACCACTTACCTGCTTTTATAAATTGTCCTTCCAGTCTGCACTATGTCCGTTTCTTTTTATATATAAGGTCTCCAGAAGCTCCTGGTGTTAATCATCCTTGGTGGGCTGAGATTTAAAGATACCTTTTTGTGAACAGCACTCACTATATGTTTGTGAGTATTTTGCACACAGATCTTTATCAATATATTAACTCACGAATTATCACGTGTACTGCACCATCAGACTTTTTTTCTGTTTTCCATGGCTTGCGCTTCCCGATGACTTACACCACCTCTATGCAGTAAGCGCCAATAAGGCTTTTTTCGGCATTTTTTGCCCTCCCGATTCAGTAAGCGCCGATAAGTGGGAATTATCGGCAACTTTTCTTCCCGATAAAAAATTATCGGCAGAAGCCACTTATCAGGACTTTTTGAACCCGGCTGAATTCAGGTAGCCCCGATCAGCTTTTAGGTGCTGATCGGCACTCCAGAATGGAGAGTTTATCGGGAATTCAGCCCGCAAACTAAAGTTGGCAACTTGGTGGAGGAGCAGCATCGGCAAGGGCGACACTTAGAAAAAATCAGCCCTTTTTCCTGCCTGGGATTGATGCCGGGGGTCTCCGGAGCTGATACCCGCACCGGAGACCCCCGGCATGCATCCGAGGCAGGAAAAATGCATGTAGAGCCCACTTCATTACCTTAGCGGCAAACCGCTAAGGCAATGAAGGGGTTAACCCACCGTGCCAGGTTTATTGTGGATAGCGGGGGTGGGTGAAGGGGGTATTTGGCCCTTGTTGTTTGTTTAGGGCATGCGGGTGGGTTGCGGGTGCACTTAACCCCTTCACGACCGTAGCAGTTAATACCGCTACGGTCATGAAGGGGTTAAGGCCTCCCGCTACCAACCCGCAAGCCCTAAACAACCACCGTTGGAGCTAATACCCCCTTCACCCACCCCCACTACAAAAAATAATCACACACAGCAGCCCCACACTAAATAAATAAATAAATCTAAATAAATAAATAAATATCTCTATATAAATAAATAAATATATATATATATATATATATATATATATATATATATCCCCAACAACCCCTAACATACACATATATGCACATCAATGATACTATAGGCCGGCGGGGGCCTTTGGGTGTTACCCGCAGGCCTGCAGTACCAATTATGTGCCCCCCCAAATTAATGTCTAAACACATACATAGTTATAAAGAAATAACCGCCCCCCCCTTAACACATACAATATAGTAATGGCCACAATGACTATTATCCACAAAGGGATAATAGTGAATGTGCCCATTTTAAATACATAAACAGCAATAAATACATTAAATACATATAGCACTCACCACCCATGTCCGGCTGCCACGATGAAGGCCATCCTCCTCTTCATCCTGCCCATGCCCCCTCCACTGCTGCAAAACAGACACAAAAATGAAAACATCCAATGTAATGTCCCCTAACCCCTTAATACACATAGCGGTTATTAACCGCTACAGTCATTAAGGGGTTAACCCACCCTCACCCACCACTCGGGATGCCTACATACCCTCCCACACTAACCCCCCACCCCGTGAGGCCTAACCACCCACACCCACTACCCACAAGGAGGCCTACCCACATACCGTTGGGGAACCCCTCCCCCCACCCCCAGTACCCACAATAAAAACAATAGTGACCCACAATAAACATCATTATATTTATTAAATACATTACCCACCCCCTGTGCCCCCCTGTGCCCCCCCCATAAATACAAGATTTATCCTTTTACAAACAGGGTTCATAACACAGCCCCACGCGAGTCCCCGGTGGGCTGGCGGGGCACCTGACAGACCTACAGGGTACCAGCAGCCCTTTTCAAACAGGTTCTGGAGGCCTGTTGGTGGGTCCCGCCAAGCGCCATGGCCCCCAGGTGGTCTCCTTGGGTCACCGTGGGCCACAACGGTAGGCCCAAGGATGTCTGGTAGCCCCGGGTCAGACCCACAGGTGTCTGCGGGGCCTCGGGTGGTTTCCACGGGGGTCTGGGGAACTCACGAGTGCTCACTACGGGTCCACGGTGCCCCCACGGATGTGGGACCACCGCTTCATCCCCGCACCTATGGGTCGGCGGTGCCCCCACGAATGTGGGACCACTGCTTCATCCCCGCAGACTATGGGTCCGCGGTGCCCCCACAGATGTGAGGCCACCGCTTCATCCCCGCATGTGTCACCCGTGGACCCACCAGCCTGATACCCGTGAGATACCCGAGGAGACCCACAGGTGGTCTCCAGTGGTCTCACGCGGAACCACGGAACAAACCCTGAATGTAAAAAAAATAAACCTGGCCTATACATTCAATACATACACCCCCCCCCCCAACACCTACAGTACAATAATGTGCAAAATAACTATTATCCAGATAGGGATAATAGATTATTTGCCCATTATTAAAAACATTAACTAGCATATTCAAATAAATAATAAAGTGCTACTGACCTCATCAATAAGAAGTCTCCATCGCCAGCAACATCCTTGTCTTGCCCACAAAATACATTGCCAAAACAAAGCCAATACATTGCAATTACATTCAGATATCAATTAACCCCTTAAACACCTTATCGGATAATAACCGCAAAGGTAATTAAGGGGTTAAGCCACACTGGCCCGATACCCACCCTTCACCCATGAATTTGTACAGTGGCTTCATCATGCAAATATATATATATAGACACACACATGATGAACCAATATACAAATAAATGTAGAAGGGTTATCAAAAACATGCTGTACTCCAAATAACACTTCTCCATACAGACACACTACAATAAAATTAATTTCCTTTAATAATCCTAACTGAACTTACAATCACAATCATCAACTGCCAAACAAATACCTCAAATGCCAATCAACATATTGCATTTACATTGTATATATGATGCATACAATCTATGCACCATATACATTCTGCAAATGAATGTTAACAATAACATTGCAAGCAAAATACAAATACCTCCCAACAAGTCAACTATTTTAACCAATCCAGTAAACATAAATCAATTACCATGCATTAATGACATCCCTAAACAATTCACATTCCATCCCTAACAATTAAACAATTAACAAATTCAAGCCTTGAACATAACAATTTAGCCTGTGAAAAAATATATGTACCAACAAGAATACAAAATTGAAAACCAAGGCTAACCCTGACCTCACGTACACCATACAATATCAACAATTACATTTATCTCATTTTAAAATACATTATAAGCACATTAATGCATAGCAGCATAGACAAATTAATTTAAAACACATCAAATCAAGCTTTTAAAACAACATCATTTCTTACCCTGTATGTATATAGCTCTCTAGACATACATACATACATACATACATACATACAGTGGCAAGAAATGATATACCACAAAAAAAAATACACATGTTAAAAAAGCATTAAAAAAAAGTTAAATAAAATACATTTCTTTAGTTCACTTACCATTACTTGCCCCCACCGACTCCCATTGAACAGCTTACTCACGTACAAAACCACCAGGCACAGGAACCCATAAAATAAAAAAACATAAAAAAATAAACATTAAACTAAAAATCCAAATCAATCCACGGGTTTTCTAATTGTAATCCATCTTCATCTGTATTCTTCTTTCTTCTATCTTCTTCCGGGGTCTTCTTCCCGTCTTCGGCCACGCCCTGGTCTTCTTTCTTCTGTAGGAGGTCCTTCCTCCTCGGCGCCTGGCTTCAAAATGAGACGACATAAGCTTTTAAAGGCCTATGACGTCATATTTTCATCATGGTTCCCACGGCCCTGATTGGGCCGTGAAAACCATGTGTTTTGGCCGAGAAAAAAAAATGATGATGTCACTTAAAGGCAATGAAAGCAAAGCCAATCAGAATGGCTTTGCTTCAATTGCCTTTAAGATGACGTCATGAAAAGAAACATGGACGGCCTCACATGGTACGGTAGCCAATCAGAGCGTGGGAAGTCTATCCCTACTCTAATTGGCTCTAGTACCATGTGACAGGCTTTCAATGACGTCACATCCGTTCTCCCGCAAGCCTCTGTCACATGGTTTACTAGAGCCAATCAGAGTAGGGGTGGAGTTCCCACGCTCTGATTGGTTACCGTACCATGTGAGGCCGGCCATGTTTCTTTTCATGACGTCATCTTAAAAGCAATTGAAGCAAAGCCATTCTGATTGGCTGTGCTTTCATTGCCTTTAAGTGCTGCATGTGTACCTTGGCCAGCAATATCAATTGATGGAAACCTTTCAAATTAAAACAATTGCAGAATTAAGATTGCATGGAACACATTCGGGAGAAGCAAGACAATCTTTCAAGGGAACCTTCCACTGTGCCTTAAGAGAAAAGAGTTTAACCAGTGTATTCTGCCTGTGCTCACGTATGGATGTGAACTTGAACCTTAAATCCCCAAATAATTCAGAAGCTTCAGACAATGCAAAGAAATATGGAGAGATGTATGCTGGGTGTTACCCGAAGAGACAGTTAAAAGAATGAACAGTTTTGGAAGCAAACACAAGTCTGTGACATCATCACATGGGCGAAGAAATTAAAATTGAAGTGAGAAGAACATGTTGAAAGAAGAAATGACCATCGTTGGACAAAAATTATATACAACTGAATTCCAAAGGCTGTCAAAAGACCAAGATGACAATCAAACATAGGATGGGAGTATAACATTAGGAAATATGGAGCAACGTGGAGCGTAGAGGCTTACAACAGAAGTAGCTGGAAGCACATTGGGGAAGCTTTCATCCACCAGTAGATTGATATTTATAGAAAAAATTCCTAGGCACAAAAAGTATTTTCTATAGACTTTCTATGTTTAAACCATTATGGGGTTGAGAACCATCAGGCAGCAGTTAATAGGGAGAGATTAGGCATACCATATGTGAGTTTATAAATGAAGACTACTTATTTGTAGTTTTATTTGTATGGTTAGTGGTTTAAGATGATTACCAGGGTAAACTACAGTATGTGATAAGTAAACCCAAACAGTGCATCCAAACCCACAACATAGGCATATGTACATAGAAAATGAAGCAATGACCAAATTACATAAGGCAGCAGTTCCTCTGTCCCAACTATTGTAACAAGTATATACAGTGAGTGAGTATCACATAAGCTTGATTGAAGAACAGCAATCTTATTGAATAAGTAGTGTTAGCCAATAGCATAGCTTATTTTCATGATGCATACACATTGTGGCAGTTCTCACTGTCTTTCTTGTTTGTAGGCAGAGTGGCTTGAACTGCAGGCGTGCTCCAATACAAACAGCAGTGCAGGGAGAACAGGAAACAAAACGGTGGTGCACAACCGAAGTAAACTCCACCAGGCAAGGTAACAGCAGTTAAAACATCTATTTATTGGCACAAAATGATTAAAAAACCACTGTAACGCATTTCACGCAGGAGGCGCTTTATCAAAGAGTCTCTTTGTTAAAGCACCTCCTGGTGTGAAACGCGTTAGTGTTTTTTTAATCATTTTGTGCCAATAAATAGACGTTTTAACTGCTGTTACCTAACCTGGTGGAGTTTACTTCGGTTGTGCACCGCCGTTTTGTTTCCTGTTCTCCCTGATTAGTGGTTTAGTTGGCGCTTTCTGTGTTTTCTTTTATTATATAAGAAGCACTTCCTGCAAAACGCGTTGAGGTCGTCATTGCATACTTGTAACGTCAGCACACAAACGGTGGTTTGGAATCAGTCAGCTGTTAAGCAGCTCAGCTGTTTGGAGGCGTGTAGCAGAGGTTCCTCCTTCTCGGCGTTTGCACACGCGGTCGTGTGATGTCTTAGCAGTAAATTAGCTGCTGAGCTTCCTTTCTGATCTCCTCATTTCCTGTGTGCTGCAAGCTGGTGTCCGGGAACCTAGTGCACTGGGCCTCAGCTGAATTTCATCTTTGGACTTTCCTGCTCTCACCGGGACTGCAAGGAGCTAATTTTATCTTTATTCCATGTGAGTTTGTGATATATATGTGTGTGTGTGTGTGTTTTTTAATACACCTTCTGCAATTCACTGGTGCGCTGTGCCTGTTTTTGTTGTAATTTCTTGAAGATCTGTTTGGATCGTTTGGAGGGAGATTGGAGCACCCTCCTATGGTAGATTCAGCAAGGAAGTGGATGGACTAAATATTATCTTTCAAGTTGATTGCTTCAGGATAGTGTGCGCGATTGGGACTTCTTTGCCACACACATATATATATATAAATATATATATTTATATTTAGAACTAATGTTGCAAGCATTGCAATACACAAGGGCACTACAATGAAATACATCACATCCCCATTCACCCAGGTTAATCAGGAACATACTCCTTGAGAAAGGGCTGGAGAGCCTGAAACGCGTAGGAGGAATTGTTTTTTATATTAGTCTGTTTTTTGTTTTTTAGTATGTGATTTAATAAACTTTTTTTATTTTTTGTACTTCTGGTGAGTAGTTGATCGGTGCTTTTTTGGTTCCTGCTGTTCTACCAATTTGTTTTTTGAATAATCAGGAACATAATTATAATTAGAAATACATATAAACCAAATAGAAATGTTATTAGCTAGTCTGTATATTTGTCAGTTAACTTACACTTTCCCAGTAAGCTCAAACCCCAACACCCACCACATCATATATATATATATATATATATATATATATATATATATATATATATATATATATATATATATACACACATATATATATATATATATATATATATATATATATATTTTTTATGTCAAAACGAGTGCTACATTTGTCAGTTAGCTCAGTTTTGTCCAGCCATGCTTTTCAACTCCAGCCCAACAGCATTTTTGGATTTGTAGTAACCATTCCATGTATAGGAGGAATACAGTAGCTGGACTATGAATCTCAGAATGCTCAAGTACGTGCGTTTAGAAAACTGGACTGGATATTTTGAATGGCACATGTTACTTTCTGTTGAATGAAGAAACTATTATCCCAAATGCTTTTAGCAGCAGGGTTACCCATTCAGTATCTTTAGGGTACATAGCCAAGTCATTAAAATAATTGTTGGCAGCTCAGACATACTTCAAATGGCAATTGACAAGGTTTGTAAAGAAAGGGCATAAACCTTATAATTAAACGCAGGCTTCAAGTTTTCGCATTCATACTTTCACTGGTTCAATCTACACGTAGAAGTGCTTTGGACGCCTTCAGCTTCTGTTATAAGGTTCGTGGTAGGTGGGACAGTTGAAGTTCCCAAATACTGTATTGCTCTGGATGAGTTGCCTAAAATCTGTACCACTTATTTGGCCACCACAGAAGTGTCATTAGCCCTTTAACATATACACTTTCTTCCATTCTTTTATAACAAAGTGTTAATATTGTGCAAGTCTTCATTTCTCCGAGAAACGATAGTCAGCTATAAATTTGTCGTTGGCCTTGACATCTGGCCCAGTGATCGACAGTAAATGAAAAAGGGCTGTCGATCTGTGTGCTCAGCTGCTTTCATTAAGTACAATTGACACTGCTTAGTGATATGATTACCTGAGCTTTCCGTGCAGTGAGCACAAAAATAGCAGAGCTCCTGTAGACGGGTGTGTCTAAATTACTGACTGAAGTGGATGAAAGAAAAGGAAATAAAAATGAGGGAAGGAGATGATGTATTGGGAGGTGTACAAGGAGGGATAAAAAGAACTAAGGTTTCGAAAGGGAGGGGTACAGAATACAGTCTCCAGTGTTCATTGACATGCAGTGTGCGCAAGAGTACTGATTGTTTGTTTTACACACCGTAGCATGTAACACTACTGAGGCAAAGAATTTAGGATGCCAAGGATTCTATCTATAGGATGCCAAGGATTCTATTTATAGGATGCCATGGATTCTATCTGTATGATTCCAAGGATTCTTTCTATAGGACGCCAAGGATTCTATCTATAGGACGCCAAGGATTCTATCTATAGGATGCCATGGATTCTATCTATAGGCTGGCATGGATTCTATCTATAGGATTCCAAGGATTCTATGTATGGGATGCAAAGGAGCAGTTGAACTTCACTACGCAGAAACTTTATAAGGGGGTAGCTTGACCAGCTATACAGTAGCATGATGGATAGGCAAAGTGGGATCTCACAGGAATGACAGAGATGTTATAGAATTGTTGGGGATGTGGTTCAACCTCCCTCCAGTGATAAATTAACTACCCTACCCTGCCCTGTCCTAATAGATCAGAACCACTAAGGACAGTTGCTTCACATTATGGAGTCTATGTGGCATTTTTTTTGCGCTACGGCATATGTAAGAACAGGTTTGTATATCCGCTACAGATTTTTAGGCTAACACCATTTCTCATATAAAAGATCGCATTATAATATGTGCACCATGTAATTCCTCTCTGGGGTAAAATGCTATGATATATAGGAGCAGGATAAAAATGACCCCGGTTTTGCCCCCATATGCCCTTATGTATATAGGCAGCACAACAACCTTTCCAGTTGCTTTCAGAGAACATTGACATCAGAACCGCAGCATGCCTTTTAATGCTTACCCTTTATCATAGATTCAGGTTTTGAAAACGGCACGCAATAGATGATATGTCTGCCACATGCCCTCCTCATGCTACCGGGTAAGGAGGCTTAAGCCAGGTCCCCGCTGGCTACGGCAGCACCCGCTGTGGCGGACGGTGCAGGGACAAGAGCCGCCCCACAATGGGGCCGGGCCCGCTGTGAGGGGTGGCCACCACGCTGCGCCGAAAGTTTCTCCCGCTGTCAAGAAGATTGAGATCAGGGCTTGCGACGGAGCGCTAGGCCACGCCCCCCAGCGTTAAGCCAATGAGAGTGAACCTGCCGGGTGATGTCATGACTGCGCCCTCGTCACTCCCCCTGTCTTTCCCCCTGCAGACCAGGGAACTCAGCTGCACACGCCGCCAGCCTCGCAGGCGCGCGTGCAGCGCAGGCACTGGGGCCGTAGCCTTAGAGCAATAGTAGAAAGCCCAGAGTCCCCTTTAGGAAGGACTAAAGATTGGAGTGAAGTCATGGAGGTATCCGTGCAAAAGATACTAAAAGGAGAAGTTAGACTAATTGGATAGTAACACCGGAAAGTGATTGGTTATTTTTGGCAAAGGCAATCCCAGTACAGTGGTCAGAAAGAGATTGTGTGTACCACGAAGGGATTGAACCCCCTTAGTGTCAGTGGAGTCTGCAATGCACTCAAAACCAATTTGTGCGAATGTGCCTGGCAGCATAGGGGTTAAAGGTGTAGTTCCTTACAAAAACCTTTTTAGGAATTAACATAAAAAAAATATCTATTTTGAGTGTTAAGCCATTCTTTGTTCTTTTTTTTTTTTTTTATTCCTTACATCTCACACAGAAAACATTTACTATCCTATTCAATATGCTGTGAAGCCGACTTCCCTGTGCTAGTAAAGATTTGAATCACAATTATTTAAAAATGGAGCAAAACATTTTTTAAGCACTGGGAAGCAATTTCCCAGAGTACTGAATACACTCTGCTCTTCCCTCCTTACATCCCTTACTCGCCTCTACTGCTCAACCCAATAATGTCTCCCTTTTGCTCCTTCTACCTCAACAGCCCTCTCACTTCTTAAAGCAGCTGACCACATTGGGCATTTTTGTGTGTGGAGAGTATTAGACTCCTGAACCTGGGGAAACCCAGAGCGGTTCCATGGATCCCTGACCTCTGACTCACACATATCCCTCCTTTAGTCCAAGGGGTAAGAACATTTCCTGCTGGACAAAAAAAAGCTTCCTGGTCATGGTCGATCCGGCGTGGCCAATAGAATGCTGCAACATTATCCGGAGAGGACATTGCAAACTGGTGACCCAGCGGCCATATTTGTAGTTCATACCCAATACCCCCATCTCTCCCTAAATATGGAACTCTCTTCCACTTAATATTTACCAAACAGCTTCTCTTTCCATTTTTTAAAGCCAGTTGAATATTCATCTCTTCAAAGAAGCATCTCTATGTGCGACAGACAAATATATATATATATATATATATATATATATATATATATAAATATATATATATATAATATATATATATATATATATATATATATATATATATATATATATGTGTGACAGATAAAAAAGGTATATGCTAAAAAGTCAGTGTGTTGAATTGCATCTTCAAATGAGAGGAATTTCATAACACTAGTTATAGACAGAAAAATTATTGTTTGGCGCATGTAAAAATAAAAAAAATAAAAAACGGAACATGAAGTTCCTAAAGCAGTGCTCAAAAAATATGCCCCCAAAACAAGGTATCCGTAGGGCAGTATTAATGATTGAAGAATAAATGTCCATCAAAATTGAATACCAAAACTGTAATAGACAATGTCCTCGGGTGCATATGAAAAGATAGTAATTGTCAAAGGTCACATATATACTCCAATGTGGACGAGAGGCAGATCATTAATGGCACATACTGAATAGGGGATGTCTGTACATCTCACAAGAGAAACGTGCAGACCCCTTAATAGACCTAGACCATCTCTCCCCTGGAGCTAAACTTGAAAAACAGTAGAACAATCCAAATGTGCATATATGAATGATGTACTCACACTTGGTAGATATCACCCGAGAAATTTGCGTGTTTTCAGCCTAAATCAGGAACAGAAAAAAATGGCGTCTCATGGGGGAAGCCTTGGGCGATGCACTGCGTGTCGATGCAGGGAAATTGAAGGAAGCTAGAATGCTCTGCAATACAAAAAAGCTTTATTGGCTCCTCTGTAACATGGACAAACCAACACAGAGCAACTGGTGAAAGGAACCTCTGACGCGTTTCGCGCATTTGTGCGCTTTGTCCCCCATGGGACGCCATTTTTTTAAAATTTGTTTTGTTTAGCGCATGGAAATTGGGTTTTCATTCTTCTTTCCACTGTGGCAGTGCAGTAAGCTTGTCAATCAAGACTGCATTTGATGCAGGTTGTTACTTAGCCAGGGAGGTTTACGGTGCATAGAAACAATCCAAGTTAGTATGTTGTTTTTTCCTGGCATTTTCAAAGCACTTTGGAGGCGGTGGTGTTTTGCCAGCATATCACAGTAACAGGAGCACGCAAGGGAGTTAATGGCTGACTGTGATGTAAGGGCAGTGTTATCTACAATGATAAATCTCAGTTTCTCAAACCTTGAGAGAAACAGGCACCATACTGTACCACATTTTTCTGCTGGGTTTTTATATTTGAAGAGATTTTCTGCCAAGGAGAAAAACCAGGTTGCTAAAAATTGCAACTAATCCTTACTCTGCATAAGAGATCTGCAGTGCATTGTAGAGTAGCGATAATATAGGTCAGGGGTGGTCAACTACAATCTTGAAGGGCCACCAAGAGGTCAGGTTTTAAGGATATCCCTGCTTCAGCACAGGTGACTCAACCAGTGGCTCAGCCAATCAGTGGCTCAGTCATTGACTGAGCCACTGGTTGAGTCACCTGTGCTGAAGCAGGGATATCCTTAAAACCTGACCTCTTGGTGGCCCTTGAAACTGGAGTTGGCCACTCCAAAGATACTGTAGGTGGACAAATGACTTTTCAGAAAACCTTGTTAAACTCAATGCCGTTTAATAGTATAGTAACAGACACAAGTTGTACATCTTACCCAAAAAGCAGCACACAAGTCTACATAAGCAAACTTCTTAAAGTCTTCTATTTGAATGGCTGGATTTGGGTAGGATTTACCTGTTACAAGTGTTTGTATACTTGCATCCATTTTTGGAGCTTGGAAACACTGATAAATAATCCATTGTGTGTTTTCTCTTTGACAAAACTGTCAGTTTAATTGTATCCAGTATTGTAGTGCTGTCAAACTACTCCCATGTCATCATTAGTTTGAAGTCCAGTCATTATTCTTCAAGCCTTTGTTTTCCACAGAAATGGAGAACCATTGTGACCCATGATGCATTGAGATTAGCAACCAAGAACTTGATCAAAGTCCTACGATGATAAGTCAGGGGGGCAACATTGGTTTTGCAGTAGAGAGACTTTGATAAAGGAACTCCTACATTTATAAAGAGCGTGTTATATGGGTGTTGCTGCACACTTTAAACCATGTCAACTTGCTCAATTATACCATCACTGTTTTTGTTCTAAAGCTTGTGCACTCAGATCGTGTTGTTTAGATCGACTTATTTATTCTTTGTATCCAATATGGTTTTTATGTACAAAGGATTAATCTATTGGTGTCTGTAAGAGCATCAGCTTTTTTCCAAGTGAGAGGAGGTAATTAATCCAATGAGCCACAGTTTGTCAATCTCAATCAATATACAACAAAATTAAACCTTATCGTTTTAATGGGAGTGTTGTAGGGAAAATGCAGAACTCAAACATATGTTTAGGGAATGTGGAAAGACAAAAAGTTAATTGGAACAAAGTAATTAAATATTCTAAAAACTGATGCTAACTTTTCCCATAAAAATGAATTGTTTGGAGATAGTGCGCTCCCAGGATTAAACAACAAATAGTCCCATCAATTATTAGATATTATATTTTGAGTTGCTCATCCTGATTTCTTATAATTTCTTACCATTTCTTATCCTTGATTTTCTTGGCTAAAGAAAAACCCTCCCACAATCACAGTTCAGTAATGATGTGTATCAGATTCCCTGTGAACCTCTTGATGACATAGTAACTTTGATGCGTTTAGTATGTACATCGTACGTCATCGTGGTTATTACAGTACGTCATCATGTAGGATTTGTTGCTGTGAGGTGCACAGAGAATATGATACACGCTGAGAGTGATCGTCTTTACTCTAGGGGACTCAAGTAAGCTTGATCCCTTACTGAATTCTAACAATGGAGATTGTGGGTCCGATTCGCGAAGCAGTGATAAAGTGGTTTAAAAGGTGATAAATGCCTTTATAGCGTAATACTGCCTGCTCTGCTATTCACAAAGCAGTGATGACAGTGCAGTATCGCGCTATAATGGCTTTTTTTCAGCCATAAACAGTCAGAGAGAAAAAAGTCGGACGATAGGCCAAAAAGTGGCAAACCCAACGTTTTTTTGCCAGTAAATGCTATTCACAAAGCAGTGATAAGTTTATCGTACTATAAAAACCTCAGCAGATTTTTTCACCAGCTAAAGGCTGGCGCAAAAGAGATGGAGACATGCATAAGAGCATGGTTTTTTTTTCTGCACAACATTAGTACCAGAGGCCAATGGGGTTCTCCGGGTGGTCCCCACGGGTGTCTGGGGGTCCTCGTGTGGTCCCCGTGGGTGTCCGGGCACCTCCATGTTGTCCCCGTGGGTGTCTGGGGGCCTCCAGGTGGTGCCTGCAGGTGTTCGGGGGCTCCACGAGTGTCCGGTGTTCCTGGGGTGGTCTCTGCGGGTGTCTGTGGGCCTCCAAGTGGTCCCTGCGGGTGTCTGGGGGCCTCCAGGTTGTCCCTGCGGGTGTCTGGGGGCCTCCAGGTGGTGCCTGCAGGTGTCCAGGGGCCCCACAGGTGTCTGGGGGTTCTCGGGTGGTCCCCGTGGGTGTCTGGAGTTCCCCAGGTGGTTCCCACGGGTGTCCGTGGGCCTCCAGGTGTGTTCAGGGGTACTCGGATGGTCCCCGTGGGTGCTCGGGTTGTCTCAGGGGGGTTTCTGGAGGCCCCACGGGTGTCTGGCGGTCCTCGAGTGGTCCCCACGGGTGTCTATGGGGGGATGGGCATGATTTATCACTATCACAGCCTATGTCAACCTAAAAAAAAAAAACAGGAAGAAGGGGGTAGGATGGTCCGTGGTTCACAGCAACTTCAGCAGCCAACGCATGGATGTCTAAAAAAACTTTATTGATCGCTAGCAGCAAACATCAGGCAACCACTCTAACATGTTTCGTCCAGGCTATGGGCTATAGCCTGGACGAAACATGTTAGAGTGGTTGCCTGATGTTTGCTGCTAGCGATCAATAAAGTTTTTTTAGACATCCATGCGTTGGCTGCTGAAGTTGCTGTGAACCACGGACCATCCTACCCCCTTCTTCCTGTGTCATCATTTCCGGAGGAGCACGCTGACGCCAGCTACACCAGAGGAGGAAGCCGCTGCAGAATTCCCTGCACCAACAGGGACGGCTTTTTCGTGAGTACTCCTAACCTCCACGCGGTATTTCAGGGAGATTATTGAGGCGGTTAGTGCCGGGCTGTGATTTACTTGGGGGCGCCCCTTAGGGAGGTGTCCCCCTGTACCTCTATCCGGCTTACTATTACCCAACTCCCTGTTTTCAATACTGGAGGCTTATTGTTTCATTAATCATTGCTGGGTCTCTCTTCAATCAAGTTGCCATAAAGTGTGTGCACTACCTGTTAGCAGCCTCGGTATACTGGGTAATTCCAAATTCTCTAAAAAAAAAAAAACATCCGCCAATACATATCCAATTGAATCAAAACAAATCACCAAATAAACAACAAAAACAAGTAAACACAACAAAATTAACAGCTTCAATAAAGCAAATACCAACTTCCCAACTTCCCAAGATACAGGCCCTGTTATGGGGTGCCGGTATACCCTATGCTTTAAATCCCATGGTCACGTGACATGGGAGATTTAAAAGTACAGGAGATTCCAGCACCCCATAACGGGGCCTGTATCTTGGGAAGTAGGGGGTCCCCAAGGCTAAAATCAATGCAGTTCAGCTCAGGAGACTCCCTGCTCCCACACACTATTATCAAAATAAATGTTTTTACTGCACAATTGCCTGTAGGAGCTGTGCATGGAGACCCAGCATCTCCATGCAGCTCTTCCGGGTTGCAATTTTTTCAATCAGTTATCGCGCTATAAGATTTATAGCGCGATAGCACTGATACAAAAAAAAGGTCAGACAATAGTGCTTTTTTTTTTAACCGGCCTTAAAAAAATGGTCTTCATTTCTTAGTTTAACGGGTGCTCCCCGCAAACTGGACCTGCATCTGATCCCTACGTTTGTCATTCTGAAATACGGACTGAAGCAAATCAGTGAACAAGTTGGGCGTGCAGGGTCAAAACTCGACATACCTCAGCAGGGTCCAAGTTTGCAGGGCTGAGCATACTGTAACGGGTGGTCGCCACAATCTGGACTGATCTGCGAGGCCGAAGTGAGGATATAGAAACACCAACCTGAAGCCGCAAAGTTGCGTCCGGAATGCAGAGGCGTAGTCGGGTCAGGGGTGGAAACGTGAGAGTACTAGATGTCACGTATGTGAGGTCGAGGGCAGTAGAAGTTAGCGTCGTAGGTATCCAAGCTGAGGTTGAGGGTAGAAGACAGGAGGGTAGTAGGTAAATCCGTGGCAAGGGTCCAGGTGAGCTGCAAGGAAAGATAAAGCACAGCAAGGCAACGCAGGACAAGGGATAACAGAGTGCTTGCGACCAGCACAACGTCACACGGTACAAACTGTTATGCTTAGCCAAATTGCAGAAGCAAAGACTGAGCATATAAAAGGGTGAATCAGCCAATCGCGGAACTGCTGGTCAGCAGAGGCTGAAAGTGAAACCAGAGTGCTGGTTCGTTGCTGTGCAGAGTGCACACAGTAGGAGTTGATGAGGGAAGCCTGCAGCAGTCTGAATCAAACTCTGGACCGGAGCCTGTGTCCGATCCTCCTCCCACTTAGTGAATCCAGCTTTTGGCTTCATGTCTTAAAGCATGATAAAAAAAATGCATAGGGGCCTATGCACTAAGCCCTTTTCGGCTTTTGTTCCAAGAAAAAAAAATTGCTGAACGAGCGGTGAGAAGCCACTTATCGGCAGGTATTCAAACTCGTGCAATTCTAGTAGCCCCGATTAGCTTATCGAGGCTAATTGCGGCTCTAGAATAGAGATTTCCTCTCAAAATCCTCCCGCCAGGAAAAGTTGGCAGGAAGGTCGAGAGAAGCTGCCGAGAAGCGACGAGAGGGGACTTAGAAAAATATGCATTTTTCCTGCATCAGATTGATGACGTGTGTCTCCGGAGCTGATACCCAGTATTATTAGCACCGGAGACCCCCGGCATGAATCCCATGCAAGAAAAATGCATTTAAAGGCAACTTCATTACCTTAGCGGCTAACCGCTAAGGCAATGAAGGGGTTAAGGAACAACAGCAGCTTTATTGAGGACAGAGGGGGTGAGTGAAGGGGGTACTTGGTCCTTCACTCACCCCCTCTGCCCCCAATAAACATTACAATATGTACTAACCACCAATACACAACCCACCCCCTGCGCCCCAACATAAAAGCATTTTTAAAAAATTATACACAGGATTGATACCAGAGGCTGACGGGGCACCCCGGGTGGTCCCTGTGAGTGTCTGGGAGTGCTAGGGTGGTCCCCATGGTGTCTGGGGCCCTTGGGTGGTCCCCGTGGGTGTCTGGGACCCCTCGGGTAGTCCCCGCGGGTGTCCGGGGGTCCTCAGGTGGTCCTTGTGGCTGTCCAGGGGTCCTCAGGTGGTCCCCGTTGGTGTTTGGTGGTCCTCAGGTGGTCCCTCTGGATGTCCGGGTGTCCTCGGGTGGTCCCCGTTGGTGTCCGGGGGTCCTCAGGTGGTCCCTGAGTGTGTCCAGGGGTCCTCGGGTTGTCCCTGCAGGTCCCCGCTGGCCTGCGGTACCAATCCTGTTGGAAAAAAATATGGAATACATTGCAATAAATACACCTCCTCCCCAACACATTCAGTACAGTAATGGGCTGCGCAACCGCGTCCGGATTGCAAAGTCATAGTCGTGTAGACGGGTCAGGGTAGGAGAGGTAGAATGGCCGTGATACTCTTCTGTGGTCTGGGGTTGGAGAAGTCGGATGGTCGTAGTGTGTAGCCGGGGGCCAGGAATATAGATGGTCGGAGTCCAAATACAAGCCAAGGTCAAGGGTCAGAGAAGGCAGAGGTCCAGGAACAAGCAATGGTCAGGCACAATGAAAAGCAGCAGGCAGAAAACAAGTCAAGGTAAACAGCAGGTTGCTTAAGGCAAGGACGTGTCACAAACTATGGTTATGCTCAGCCAACTTGGAGGAGGGCTGGCTGAGCATATAAGGGAGAGACAACCAATAGCAGTGCTGCCCCAGGCTTTGAGGGATCAATAATCAGATGTATTCTATCTACTGGTAAGCAGGAGCAGAGTGTACCGTAGGTGTGGAGTAATTGGAAGTAATCGTGTTAACCCCGTGTGTGTCTCTAGCAACACGGCGCCGGCGTGTAGGTGCGCGAGGGAGCTTCTCTGTGGTGTTATGGGGCGGGACCTAAGCCTGATCCATGCGGTGTCTTCACGCCTCGGCGCGTGGCACCTGTGTGTAACCGCAGTGCGAGGCGCGTCACTTGTCTCATCACGGAGCACATCATGGGGGCAGGACAGAAGCCCAATCCTTACATGGGCAAAATAACTATTATCCAGATATGGATAATAGCTTAAACATTAGCCAGCCCGCATAAATAAAGTAAATAAAACGTTCAACTTACCCCTGCCATCATGAAGGGCGTCTTCATCAGCATACTGTAGGTCCATGTCCTCTGTTGCCAGAACACAAGAAAAAATACAATCTAATGGCCCCTAACCCCTTAATCACCTTAGCGGTTAATAACCACTATAGTAATTAAGGGTTTAACCCCTGTCCCATGCTACCCACCTGGGAGGCCTAAGCACCAACCCCGGACCCACTATACCCACCCTGTACCCATTGATTGGCACAGGGGTATATCATACCCATATAATATGGGCATGATAAGCCACTATATCACACAATGGTCAACTTAATAAAAATAATTAAAGCCAAAAATACACAATAATCTCATAAATACAGAAGCACCTAAACACCCTAACAATAAAAGAATGAAATAGCCTAATAGTACACATCACAAATAATGATCTACCTGTATCACCAAAATAGCTAAATTATTACAATTATGTTATTCCAAAACAATACAATTAAATAAACAACTATCAAAGCAAACTAGTAAACAAATAAAACCACTAGCCAACAAAACAATGAATTAATTTACAACACTAGCCAACAAAACAATGAATTAATTAAAACCAGTAGTCAACAAAACAAATAAATAATTAAAAACGCTAACCAATCCTAAAATGTACTAAAAACAAGCCATCAAAATTCAAAACAATTTAATCCAAACAATAAACAGAAATCGAAAAAATAACAATCAATAGAAAACAAGCATTTGCCAAAAAATACATTGTCTATACTGTATTTATATGTACCCCCAAATGGGCACAGATTAATACATGAACAGTCAATGGGCAATGAAAAACATTAAAGAAACAAATACAATAAAAAAAAACTGTAAATATAAAATTACATATATTAATATTTTTCTTACCTAAGCGTTGGCCCTCCGAATCCCCGGAGATTCTGGAATCTCTCATACCGCGACGTCAACAAAGTCAATCTAACGCCATCCACCTTGAAGATCCGGAACAGGTAACACAAATCTTCTTTCTTTTATCTTCTATCACCGTCTTCTTTCTTCATCTGTCATTATTTTCTTCTTTTTTTTTCAACCAAATTTCATTGGGTTTTTCATTATAAAGCATAGAAGACAGTCATTCATTTTAACACTCGAGTTCTCTTAAGTAAATGTCTTAACCAAACCTCATGACACGAAAAACACACAAAAACACACAAAACATCTTCACAGGTGGGAAGGAGGGGGGAGACGGGGGAGGGGTGGAAGCGGGGGGAGGGGGGAGGCGAGCCATCAAGGTTTTGATCGTGGTCCCTTTAGGGGACTCAGTTCTCCACTTTTTCCAATTTCCGTCTGGCAGATCCTAGGCGTATTCTTGATCTTAACCACCCGCTGCCCACCCCTAAATGGGAACTGAGTACCTAATACCATGTGGATTCTGGGCCCGAGAATTGTTCCTAATTGTAATCTCACAACCCTCGATCAAAGGAGAATGCACCTAATCCTGTCAGAGCCAGACAGTAGCATTGCTCACTCCCTGGATATCCATCTGGGTTAACCATGGCGACCAGATTTTTTGGAAATTTAACTATTCTCGTCAACTTCTCCATCTGGCAGACAAACCAAATTCTGTTTCGAATCTTATCAATGGATGGAATCGTCATTTGGTTCCACAATGCTGCTATCTCGCACCTCGTGGCTGTTGCAAAATGTGCAACCAATTTATTGTCCGCTCTGGCTAAATCCTGCGCCGGCTTGTTTAGCAAGAAGAGCCAGGGGTCCAACTGAATTTCGAGGTCCAAAATCCTCTGTAGCCAATTCCTAATTTGTTCCCACAAAGGGGCTATACTCGGGCAAGAAGACAGCATGTGCAACAAGTCCACTGCTCTCCACATTGCTTAGGACACAGGGGGGAGTAACCCGGGGCAAACTTAGACAATTTTACCGGAGTGAGATACCACCTCATCAATACCTTATATGCGTTCTCCTTTAATGTTGTGCATACAGAACTTTTGGCCGCTGCATTAAATATCTCAATCCAATCCTCCTCATCCAATGCCCTGCCCAGGTCCGACTCCCACTGGGCCATGAAATGGAATTTCTGTGTATAATCTTTATCTGAACTAATCACTTCGCTGTACGTCCTAGAGGTTAGTCCCCGTGTATCATCATTACCCAACACACAGACCATTTCGAAATTCGTCAGCGGTGAACGAGTCGTGTGCTTGGTATAAAATGCCCGGATTTTGAGGTATCTAAAGAATTCTGTGTTAGGAATGTCTTTTTCTGACTTAATCTGTTCAAATGTCTTAATGGTGATTCTACCCTCCAAATCTTTCAATCTCCCCACTCCCTGTTGTCTCCAAATTTTTAAATTCCTACTGTCCAGCCCTGGAGCAAAGTCAGGGTTATCATATACAGGTAGGTGGTCATCAGGGAATGCCTAGATGTCAACGAGCATTTAAATTTGGAGGCCTCCCAGACCTAAGTGCTTTGATCCTAGATTTGGGATACCAGATTAAGCTGTTAAATTCCAATGGGGTGCATAGTTCACTCTCTAGGGCATTGGTACCCTAACTTTTTCGTTTCAAGGCTCCCCAAGGCGATCAGGATTTTTCCGCAGCGTCCAAAGTAAAAACAAAGTTGTATATACATACCTAACAGTTGCAGTGCACAGTTGGTGTCTCTCTCAGACACACACTCTCTCAAACACACACTCACTCTCTCTCTCAGACACACTCTCACTCTCTCAGACACACTCACTCTCTTAGACACAGTTTCACTCTCTCAGACACACTCTCACTCTCTCAGACACATTCTCTCTCTCAGACACACACTCGCTCATTCTCAGATACTCTCTCACTCTCTCAGACACACTCTCACTCTCTCAGACACACACTCTCTCACTCTCTCAGACACACACTCACTCTCTCAGACACACTCTCACTCTCTCAGACACACACTCTTACTCTCTCAGACACTCTCACTCTCTCAGATACACTCTCTCACTCTCTCAGACACATTCTCTCACTCTCTCACACACTCAATCTCTCAGACACACTCTCTCTCACTCTCTCAGACACACAATCTTTTACTCTCACTCAGACTCTCTCACTCTCAGACACACTCTCTCTCACTCACTCTCTCAGACACACACTCTCTCACACTCTCAGACACACACACTCTCTCACTCTCTCAGACACACACTCTCACTCTCAGACACACACTCACTCTCTCAGACACACTCTCTCAGACACACTCTCTCTCACTCTCTCAGACACACACTCTCTCAGACACACACTCTCAGACACAAACTCTCTCAGACACACACTCTCTCAGACACACACTCTCTCTCATTCTCTGACACACTCTCAGACTCTCTCACTCTCTGATACACACTCTCTCTCTCAGACACACTCTCTCTCACTCACTCTCTCAGACACACTCTCTCAGACACACTCTCTCTCACACAGACACACTCTCTCAGACCTCACTCTCTCAGACACACTCTGTCTCACTCTCTCAGACACACACACTCTCTCACTCTCTCAGACACACACTCTCTGACACTCTCTCAGAAACACTCTCTCTGACTCTTTCAGACACACTCTCTCTCACTCTCTCAGACACACACTCTCAGACACACTCTCTCAGACACACTCTCTCACTCTCTCAGACACACACTCTCTCAGACACACTCTCTCTCACTCTCTCAGACACACACTCTCTCTGACACACTCTCAGACACACTCTCTCACTCTCAGACACACACTCTCTCTCACTCTCTCATACAAACTCTCTCACTCTCTCAGACACACACTCTCAGACACACACTCTCTCAGACACACACTCTCACTCTCTCAGACACACCATCTCACTCACTCTCTCAGACACACTCTCTCTCTCTCAGACAAACACTCTCTCAGACACACACTCTCTGACACACACTCTCACTCTCTCAGACACACTCTCTCACTCACTCTCTCAGACACACTCTCTCTCACTCACTCTCTCAGACACACTCTCACTCACTCTCTCAGACACACTCTCTCACTCACTCTCTCAGACACACTCTCTCACTCACTCTCAGACACACTCTGACACACACTCTCTCTCACTCTCTCAGACACACACTCTCTCACTCTCTCTGACACACACTCTCTCTCACTCTCTCAGACACACACTCTCTCACACTCTCTCAGACACACACTCTCTCACACTCTCTCAGAAACACACTCTCTCACACTCTCTCAGACACACTCTCTCTCTCACTCTCTGACACACACTCTCTCAGACACACTCTCACTCACTCTCTCAGACACACCCTCACTCTCTCAGACACACTCTCTCTCACTCTCTCAGTCACACTCTCTCTCACTCACTCTCAGATACACTCTCTCAGACACACACACTCTCTCACTCTCTCAGACACACACTCTCTCAGACACACTCTCTCACTCTCTCAGACACACACTCTCTCAGACACACTCTCTCTCACTCTCTGAGAGACACTCTCTCTCTCTCACTCTCTCAGACACACTCTCACTCTCAGACACACTCTCTCTCTCTCTCACTCTCTGTCACTCTCTCAGACACTCTCTCACTCAGTCTCTGACACACTCTCTCTCTCTCACTCTCTGACACACTCTCTCCCACACTCTCAGACACACACTCTCCCAGACTCCCACACTCTCACACACTCTCAGACACACACTCTCCCAGACTCTCCCACACTCTCCCACACTCTTAGACACACACTCTCCCAAATTCTCACACACTCTCAGACACACACTCTCCCAGACTCTCCCATACTCTCACTGATACACACACAGTCACTGATACACACACACACACACACAGTCACTGATACACACACACACACAGTCACTGATACACACACACACAGCCACTGATACACACACACACACACACACACACAGTCACTGATACACACACACACAGTCACTGATTCACACACACAGTCACTGATACACACACACACTGATACACACACACAGTGGAGAGCAGTGGAGAGCAGAGGCAGCGACGGATGTGAGTGGGGAGGTGGGGGGGTTAGGGAGGAAAGGCAGGAGATCCGTGCAGACGGCTCCCCGCCTCCCCCTGCACACAGTCACTGATACACACACACAGTCACTGATACACACACACTCACACACAGTCACTGATACACACACACACACACACACAGTCACTGATACACACACACACACACACAGATACACACACACTGATACACACACACTGATACACACACACACAGTGGAGAGCAGAGGCAGCGACGGATGTGAGTGACTGGGGGGGAGGGAGGGAGGAAAGGCAGGCGGCTCCCCGCCTCCCCCTGCACCCACCACCAGGACAGGCAAATGTACAACTCCTGCCCCCCCCCTACCTTCTCCTATCACCCGGGGAAGAAGGGGACAGGACACCGCGCAGCCACGAGCAGACAGAGGAGCCAGGAGTGGGAAGGCAGACACACACACTCACCGTGTGCTTTGCATAAAGTGGAAGCCCCGCCCCGGCTTCCTCTGACCTGCAGCCAATCCCCTGCGGCCCAGCCGGCATTAAGGAGGGATGGTGGGGAGGGATAATCGCGGCGCCCCTCTAGGCAAGCCACGGCGCACCAGGGCACCACGGCGCACAGATTGGGAACCACTGCTCTAGGGCCACCCACCTTCTCATATCAGTGGCTGTGTGCCACTGAAAATTTGGCATAATTGAGCCGCTTTGTAGTACAAAAGCAAGCAAGGTGCCGCTAACCCACCTGCCGTCCTAGGCCTTTGCAGAGTTTTCATTTTAATACGTGGTTTCTTGCTTTTCCAGATAGATCTTGAAATCTGGGACTGTAAAGCCAAAATATCTGGGATAACTACAGTACAGGGATCAGAAGCATCTGAAACAGATATAAGATACGGGGTAAAAGGTTCATTCTGACACTGTAGATTCTTCCAATCCAAGAGACACCAAACGAGGGCAACTCCCTTTGATCCCCTCTCAAGGACTGCAAGAGTCTCGGGTAATTTGCCTTATACAGTGATTTAACATATTTTTATTATATTCACCCCCAAATATTTGATAGCTTTGGGCTGCCAATTGAAATTGAAATTAATCCCTATTAGTTTTTCCCTCTCTTATGGGATATTCAAACTGAGGGCTTCCGATTTTGATTGGTTCATTTTGAACCCTGGTATTCTGTTAAATTTACCTAGCAGATCGAAGAGGTTGGCAGAGAGGTAAGTGGTCGCGTTAGTGTCAAAATAACAGCATCCGCGTACAATGCTACTTTGTGGTTTTGCGATTGAATTTGGATTCCCGATATGTCCTGATTGCTCCTGATTTGGGTGGCCAGTGGCTCCATGCAGAGGGTGAACAACAAGGGCGAAAGCGGAGAGCCTTGTCTTGTGCCACTTATAATTTTGAAAAGCGCGGAGGGAAAGCCCTGGTGAAGGACCCACGCAGCAGGATTGATATATAATGCTTTGATTGCCCCTAAGATTCTGCCCTCAAACCCAAACGCCCCAAGCGTAGCATCTAGATATGGTCCATGTATGCTGTCAAAGCCTTTTTCCGCATCTAAGTTTAACACTAACCCCTGGATCTTGTTGGTATTAATAAGTTCAATGACATCAATAATTCTCCTACTGTAGTATTGTTGGCTGCTTGTCTGTTTTGGATAAATCCAACTTGATCCGGGTGAATCAGCCTAGGCAGGATAGAGCTCAATCTGTTGGCCAATAACTTTGAATAGATTTTAATGTCCGAATTGATCTATGATATTAGCCTGTAGCTTTGACAATTAATAGGGTCTTCCCCCTTTTTGTGAATTAACGAGATGGACGCCTGGAGCATTTGGTCTGGGAATGCAGGCCCTGCCAGGACTGAGTTGAACATCCGTAGCATATGAGGGATCAGTATCCCAATTTTTTTTGTAATAGAGGTTAGAGAACCCATTCGGGCCTGGAGCCTTAGAGGATTTAAGATTCTTCACAACCTCTACCACTTCTTACAGCGTAAAGTCTTTTTGTAAACCCTCTCGCTCCAACCTGCTCACTTTCGGTAATGCCAAGTCTGCCAAGAAACTCTCTAATATTTTCCTGGTATTTTCTTCTTTTCTTTAAACTTCTTTCTTCATCTGTCAATCCAAATCCCCATGGTAAATCCAGAACAGGATGTTCTCTCGTCGGCTTCTTGAGGTAAAAAATGAGACGTACAGGTCTTATATATAGCCTGATGGTACAGCTCCAATCTGATTGGACGCTGTATCATGTACCCGCCTCTATATATTATTTTTTTCACTATGTGACGTCAACTCCAGGGGAGGTACATCACATCCTTCAAACCACATAGCTATACTACATGGTATTACAGCCAATGGGATTGAAGACAATCCCTTTGGTTGCTGTACCATGTAATAGGTTACATTAGTTCAAAAGGATGTGACGTCACTTTAAGGGATGATGTCACATAATTTTGAACTAAAGTAACCTACTGTATCACATGGTACAGCAACCAATGGGATTGTCTTCAATCTCATTGGCTCTAATACCATGTGATATGGCCATGTGGTTTGAAGGATGTGACGTACTTCCCTTGGAGATGACGTCACATCCTCCCCCCCCCCCCAAAAAAAGAGGCGGGCACATGATACAGTGTCCAATCAGATTGGAGCTGTACCATCGGACCTAAAAATCTGACATCACTGGCCATATTTAAGGAGTTGACGCCTCATTTTACATCAAGAAGCCGACGTGACAACAACGTGTTGTAGATTTAACATGGGGCTTTGTGGATTAACAGATGAAGATAGAAGATTACAGAAAATAAAGAAATAATCACAGATGAAGAAAGAAGAAGGAGATAGAAGATCAAAGAAAGAAGAATTTTGTTACCTGTTCCAGATCTTCAAGGTGGATGGTGTTGGATTGAGTTTGATGATGTCACAGTACGAGAGCTTCCTGATACCCCTGGATTCGGAGGGCCAATGCTTCTAAAGGCAAGTCAAATATTGAATGTATGTTATTTATTTTTTTGCATGTTTTTGTATTGCATCTCATTCTTTTTATGTTTTTCCTTGCCCATTGACTGCTAATGTATGAATCTGTGTCCGTTTAGGGTACAGATAAATACAATGATAGCCAATGCATTTTGGGGGAGGCTGGGTTAACCCCTTAATTACTATAGCTGTTAATAACCGCTAAGGTTATTAAGGGGTTAGGAGCCAATGTTTGATATAATAATGGGCAAATTAGCTATTATCCATATGTGGATAATAGTTATGTTGCTATGTTGCCCATTACTATACTGTATATGTTGGGGGCGGGGGTGTATATATTGCTATGTATTCCAAATGTAATGATATTAATGGATATCAGCTCTGGAGACTCCCGGCATCAATCCGATGCAGGAAAAATGCATTATTTTTTCTAAGTCCTGTCTCAACGCTTATTAGTAGCTTCTCTCCACCCTTCTGCCAAATTTTCCTGGCGAGACGATTTTGACAGGAAATCTCTATTCTAGAGCCGAGATTAGCCGTGATTAGCCACGATTAGCCTCGATAAGCTGACTGGGGCTACTAGAATAGCACGAGTTTGAAAACATGGTGATAAGTGGCGATAAGTGGCTTATCGGCACGCGATAAATTGCCAAAAAGCTCTCTTATCGCCGACTTATCGGGGCTTACTGAATAGCAGTAGGCTTTTTTGGCGATAAGTGGCTTATCGCTGCTTAGTGCATAGGCCCGTTAGTCTCCTTTTTAGGAAACATCCCCAGCAGGCAAATTCTCAAATCCGGCAGAGGGGGAAATGAAAACGGGCCCACCATCCTTTCTAGCTCTACATAGCAAGAGATAGGAGAACAATGTCCCAATATCAATGCATCAGAGTCATGAATCCAGTTGCATAATTAAATGTCAAATAAATGTTGATGATTTCAAATGTAGAAAAGTCAGGACTAATTGAATTTACACCTGTGAGTGTTGAGGACGGAGTAATAGTTATAAGCTGAATAATGGGGGTATGTATATGAGCCTTAGTGAGAGGGTACTGGAGCTAACTACTGTCTTGTGGGATAGTTATAGCTTGTTCTCCTCTGACATATCAGGCATACCAGCCCTAGAGCAAACTAAATCATCTCCATCCCTGAACATAAAGTAATAAAAAACAGGGATATAACTCACAATTGAGGTGCTAGGTCCATCCTTTGGTGCGTGCCTCCAGCCAAACAGTAAACAAGAAAATCCACCAAGGATGGAGCAAAAAGTGAAGCACAGCTTGGAAGAAACTGGGGCTAAGCAAAAAGGTTGAGTTAAAAATATATTTTACTAATGGAAGGACTACATGGAGGGTAGAGGGATGTCCACTCTGACGAGTCAGAATGGCCAAACAGCCATGATCATGTGACATCACATTGTTATGGCAATGCATCACCACATGACATCACAACGTCCTTTGACGCAGCAGCGCTGCAGAAGGAGAAGGGTGACAATGCAGAAGGTGGGGTGCCACATTATTTGTCTGCCCGAGGTGCAATAATGTCTTGTTCCGGTCCTAGATTGAAGCAGGGGGTGACTAGAGCTGAACTCCATTAATGTCATCTCCGGGGCCCTTTGCTTCTCGAGATACAAACCTCCAAAGGGGGTACTGGTATCTTGGCAAAGCTTAAAGCTTAGGAAACTGAACCTGATGACATCATGGCTTCCTATTGGCCTGCAGGGCACGGGAGTTTTGAACCTCTGCCATTCCATGAACCCTGGTAGCCGATTGGAGCGGCCACCGGCACCCCCTATGGAAGTCTGTATATCCAGAGATCCCCTGCTTGAAACCTATGTTAAAAATAAAAAACAATTTGCCAAAAAAATTGCGCAAAGGGATTGCTTTAAATCCCAACTAAGTAAATCATTAACAGGGCCACAACTGACCCCACCACATGACTAACTTTTTGCAAAGTAACAACACTATATATTTATCTAGACATGCTGGTTTAAAGGACAGGAGCTACTTGTACTGTAATGCATGAACTGTTCTCTGTAATAAACCTGTAAGGCTGCATTCCAGAAAGTAATCAAAAGTTTTTATACATATATATATATATATTTATTTTTTATTATTAGTATTATTATTATACATTGCTTTGGAAATAGGAACTAATGTGTAAAACTGCTGAACAGAACTACAGTCCCTATAGTAGAGTTTTCAGGGTCTTCTCATGTGTGCTACTCTAAAGGGTTTTCCTCCGGCAAAGAAGGGAGTTGAAACTATAAACTTCTAATAAATGTCTAATCTTGTGTCAACTGGTTGACTAAATTACAAACTAGAAATCAGCTTTGGACATGGGTGGATATCTTACTTGAGATCACATTAACCTTTTAATAGATTTTCTCGTTAAAAAAAATTCATACCATTAAAATTATTTATGTAATTTTTTTGGTTAAGACCCAGGAAAAATAATCTCTCAAATATTCTGTATTCATTTTCTTCTTATTATTTTTATTGCTAGGAACCTATAGAGAAATAGTACATTGACACAGCGGTTTACTTAATGAACATGCAGGTACTGTATATCGGAGTACCAGACCTTAGCAAAGGGGATTCTCCTCCAGAATCCTCATTTGCAGATATTGTCACTATATGTTGTGTCATTGTGTATGATGCGCTGGCCTTTCTGTTTTTGTTTGTCCTCATTTGCAGATGTTCTTTTGTTTCCCCTTCTCCTTAAAATGACACACAAAGCTAATCCCAAGCCTAGAAAACATATTATATGTGGGAAAATGACAACTATTTTTTACCCTAAAACAAACACTAGTATTGTATGTCTCCTTGGTACATATGAAACAAATAAATTACTTAGCAGCAACAGTCCATATTACTTAATTTTTTCTATTTCACATTCTGTAGACTTCTTTATACTTTTCACGGCTCCATGATAAAATGGACAAAAAGGAAAGAGTGACTCACTGTGAGTGCTCATTTGCATGTCATTACCCAGAATCCCTGGCTTTAGTGGAAGCATTGGATGCTGAGACAGGAAAGAATGAGTTGCCGACCTGTCTGAGACATGCAAATGTGACATTATTGGTATAATCAAAGAATTACATTTTTCTTTATTTCTTCTAACATTTTTTTTACACTAAATAAGTTAAAAGAGACACACTGTGTGCTCATTTGTATGTCATTACCCAGAATCCCTGGCTGAAGTGAAAGCACGGTATGTTAAGAGATAACGGGAGAAAGGCAGGGTTGCAGACCCGTCTGAGTAGGGCCGCGGATACAGAGGCCCAGTGTTTTCACCCACAAAAATTAAACTGATTGCCAGGGGAGAGTGCTCAGCTCAAAATAGACTTGCTAGGGAGGTGCTATCAGGGTGAAACATAAGCGTATGGGGGGGAGAGGAAAGAACCCTATATGATGCACTCAACCCTACTAAATGAAAATAATAAACTTTTATTAATGTAATTGAAGGAAGCAAACAGAACAAATATATTTTTAAAACCTAAATAGTGTATTGTGCAGTTCTGGTGTGAAATCAATCTAGATGACCAGATAATGTCTTATCTAGTTAGCTACACTGTAGAATAGAGTTACTGTTGGTTCTCACAATACTTGTATGAAATAATTTCAGTAGATGAACAGAAAATATGACCCTGTCAGGGAAGTGATTGGTGTACAATCTACACAAGTATTGTGATACACAAAGACACTGGGAGCATTGGTAATGCAGCACTGTGTATCAAAGCTGCAGTAGGGCACGTAGCACTGCTGCATACACAGATAGCTGAATGCAAACCCAGGCTGGAAGGGACCCCCGTGGTAATAGATCAATGGGAGCGCTGCTAGGAGGTGGGTACAGGTGATCCCAGGGGGTCACATTTGTAGTTTAGGGCAGTACCTAAAAAAAATGTAAGTTTAATTTATCGGCAACCGGGTGAATCCCCCGGAGCATCACAGTTGACCCCCACAAGATTCACCCAATTCTACCACGGTGAAAAAAAGAACATTTTATTCGATTGCTACTTTATTAGGGCAATAAAAAGGCCACCTAGAAGTTTTTGAAAAGAGGTAACATGTGACCACAAATGTTCAGCAGCAGATATAAGAAGCTTAGTGGTTTCATGTCTAACACTTTCAGTATAACCGCACCATCATTCTGCTCTCAAAGACCAAAACCAGCACATAACCATGTCACAGATACATGACTAATCCACAACAGGTTCAACTCCCCATGAGTAATGTAGGGAGGAAGCTGTAATCTCGTGTCTCTCAGAACAGTAAAGCAATCATTGGAGCAAGTGTACGCACAATGACACAGAAACAAAATCCAGACAAATTATGAAGTTAATGTATCAAATTTTCCAAGGATTTAAAAAAAAAAAAAAAAAAAACACCAAAGGAAGAAAAAAAAAAAACCTCATATTATGCTTGTAAAGGGATTTTTCTTCTTTGATACTGGCAAACTGGTGGTGTTTCTTGGTCCAATGTAGCACCACGGCCAACCATTAATAAAGCACCCGTGCAAAAACGAGGAGGAAATATGGGTAAAAGACAATGTTATTATTAAATTGATGCTAAGAAGATGCATGGGGTCATTTTTCAAAACTGCAAAACTGAGGCAAAGACTGGATTTGTAAAAAGAAAAAAAGATTCCCATTTAAACCAAAAGGATTTTCTCGATTGATAAATCTCGTGCAGTGCTTTTGTACAAGCTGTGCCCTGGTTTTGCAGCCAGGAGACTAATGGACCCCCTGTGTGTGTTAAAGTTTTGAGGTGATAAGAAAGAAAGCAGTAAGGAAAGCACTGGAAGTTGTAGCTATCTACTGCATGTATCATGGCAAAAGTGGCTCAATTCTTTATTCACTTACTGTACACTGTAAGATCATCGGAGCAGGGACGCCTAGATACATAGTTACATACAGTAGTAGATGAGGTTGAAAAAAGACATGCGTACATCAAGTTCAACCTATGCTAAATTTAGAAGACGGATACTTTATCCTATATCTGTAATTATAGTATATTGATCCAGAGGAAGGCAAACAAAAAACCCCAGTGACACATCATCTAATAATATCTTATAAGGGGAAAAATAAATTCCTTCCTTTTTCCTAATGTTACTTTTATGTCTTAAGCACTTATTCCCATTAGGTGTTATATTATTGTGTCACCGCTGTGCCACGCTATGTAACCAGAAGCAGGGGGTGCCCGGAGATTAAATTAACAGGGTTCAGCTCCAGAGACCCCCTGCTTCAACTATATATATATATATATATATATATATATATATATATATATAAAAAAAAATTGTGTGCGATTATATATATATATATCCATGTAGAGGTATCAGTACCGTGTTAGCCGAGCTTCAATAATCAAAAAATAAATAGATGATACCGTTCTGTGGCTAACGAAATGCTTTTATTTGTGCGAGCTTTCGAGATACACTGATCTCTTCTTCCGGCGATGTTACAATGAATGAAGCAAGGATAACTTAAAAACAGTGTCTCTTGGAATGTTATCTGTGCTTCTCCTTCCCCCGGTGTGGATGTGTTTTATGGCTAGAGGTGTCAAAGGGTAACTGAAAGCAAGTGAAGAAAGAGTGTGTATGTGTATCAGTGTGAATAAAAATGAATGGAGAGCCCACAGTATAAACAGTGCTCTACACAAGGTGTGTGTGGAGTGAGAGGGATATAAATGGTGTGGGTGGGTGTGGAAATGTGAGAGTTTGTAGCACAACTAAAAGTGTGTGTGGATACTATGTGGTCACTATTGGTGTATATGGATGGAAAAATAAGGAGTATTAGTATGTGTGAGAGACAGCTGTGTGTGCATACATATAGCACAGTATGTACAGACATGGCCTATATATATATATAATTGTGTGCGATTATATATATATATATATATATAGTAAACAAGGACAGATGGCACGCACATAAAGATAAAAGATAGGTGCTTATCCCATAGGTATTGGATAGGTAACAGAGTTCCTTACCAGGCAAACCAGGAGTTCCAGGCGAGCACTCCCTTGAGAAAGGTCCTGTTGTTAGGACCGAAACGTCGGTTGATTGTGCCTTTTAAATACATCGTTTTGGACTTTACCATGAGTGCTGTCTCTTTTCTTGCTGCGTGGTCCTGGATCTAATGGTCTGCCTGGTAAGGAACTCTGTTACATATATATATATATATATATATATATATATATATATATATATATATATACACCATAGAAAAAGAACAAAAAGCACTCCGTAATAATAGACACTGGTGTGGGTGCAGATCATATAATGAAGAATAAGCAATACGATACCGTTTGGAAACGAAATCAGCAGGCAGCACTCCAGAATTGAACAAACAAGTGTATTGAAAAAATAAACACAAAACCAACGTTTCGGTCCACAATTTCAGTGAACCGAAATGTTGGTTTTGTGTTTATTTTTTCAATACACTTGTTTGTTCAATTCTGGAGTGCTGCCTGCTGATTTCGTTTCCAAACGGTATCATATTGCTTATATATATATATATATATATATATATTATCGCACACAAATTTTCCGCCTGGATTACATCTTTAAACATAACATATTTCACTATTACATTCATATGTATACATACACATACACCTAGCTAGATACATCCTTAATATCTCACATTCTTTTTCATTTTGTTTTATCTTGTTTGTACCTTTTATTTCCCCAGATTATTATTCCGTCTGTGTTTTTTCTTCCCCCTCTTTTTTTTTATCCCTACTTTCCAACTATTAACTTCAAACTGTATAATTTTGAGAGTGCCTCTCTATTCTCTATTAAATTTATATGTTTACATAATTTCTGTACAGTCATCATACATCATTTAGACTTAGAGCAATAGGTTTGAACTAGTGTTAACCTTGTCAAGTAATGAACTGTATCAAATGTTAAATGTATCAATGAGACTTGGGGTGAAAAAACGTCTCTTATGTCCGATGCAGAACAGAATAGATCATTAATGGCACAATGCTCTGTGTTAATACATATTGCACTTTCATGGCTCATTACACAGAGTTTGAACATATCTATTACTAATATTCAAAAATAATTCATTTGGGGGTTTAAAGCAGCAAAACATGTGAAATTGTATATGTTTTTTTTTTAATAAATCAATTCTGTAGTTTTAGATAATAGTGACTGTTTTTTTAAATTATTTATATATATATTTTTTTCAACTCTTTATGCCATTTTAAATTTGTTTTAAAGCATCCTTTGATTTCGATAGCAGGTTTTAGCCACCTCCTCAGCTGTGCCACATCTTTGCAACACTTTCCTATTTATAATAATTTGTTGCCAATGTTCCCAGCACATACAGGACCCCTATAAGCTCAAGTTAGTGTTAGGACCCTTGAGACATGGTCTGCCTTGGAGGAGCTCAAGGGCTTACAACACTTTGGCCAAAGAGTTAAACTAAAAGACCATTTTATTCAAAAGATATATATATATATCTTTTGAATAAAATATATATATATACAGTGTTCGACAAATCACCCAAAAATATCTACTCGCCCAACCAAAAAATCTACTCGCCACCTAGTCCCGCCCCCAACCCCACCCTAGTCCCGCCCCCAGGCCCACTTTAAAAAAAATGAATAAATTCATAGTAAGAACAACATTAGTTTTTGACATTAGTTTATTTATTGTATTACATTATATTACAATTAGTCCTTGTTACGTGTGTGTGTGTGTAAATGTTCCTGAACCCCATAACCAGTGCCTGGACGCCCCCGCATCACAAAATCTAAAGCAGCAATCCCGCCTGGGATCTTACCTGATCCGCAGTCCCTCAATGTCCAGGTACCCTCATTCCCGCAATGTTATACATTGGAGGGGAGGTGTTCCCTACCTGTCTTCTGGGTTAGGGGGGGTTCCGATTCAGATCTGGAAGAAAGCAGTATAGGTTATTTCGGTGAAGTATAGGGCAGTTAAGATATATAGGGTAAATAAGAGATCCAGAGTGTGAGAGAGAGAGAGTGGGTGAGAGAGAGAGAGACACACACACACAGAGCAGCACACAAACAGAGAGAGAGACACACAGAGAGAGACACACACACAGAGAGAGAGAGAGAGACACAGAGAGAGACACACAGAGAGAGAGACAGAGAGAGAGAGAGAGACAGAGAGACACAGAGAGAGAGAGACACACACACACACACACAGAGAGAGAGACACACAGAGAGAGAGACACACAGAGAGAGACAGACAGACAGACAGACAGAGACAGACAGACACAGACAGAGACAGACAGACAGAGAGACAGAGAGAGACAGACAGACAGAGAGACACAGAGAGAGAGAGAGACAGAAAGAGAGAGAGAGACACACAGAGAGAGAGAGACACAGACAGAGAGACACAGACAGAGAGAGAGACACACAGAGAGAGACACACAGAGAGAGAGAGAGACAGAGAGAGAGAGACACAGAGAGAGAGAGAGAGAGAGAGAGAGAGAGAGAGACACACAGAGAAAGAGAGAGACACACAGAGAAAGAGAGAGACACACAGAGAAAGAGAGAGACACACAGAGAAAGAGAGAGACACACAGAGAAAGAGAGAGACACACAGAGAAAGAGAGAGACACACAGAGAGACACAGAGAGAAAGAGAGAGACACACAGAGAGACACACAGAGAAAGAGAGAGACACACAGAGAAAGAGAGACACACATTGAAAGAGAGAGACACACCAAGAAAGAGAGAGACACACAGAGAAAGAGAGAGACAATGAGAGACAGAGAGATAGAGAGACAATGAGAGACAGAGAGATAGAGAGACAATGAGAGACAGAGAGACAATGAGAGACACAGAGAGATAGAGACAATGAGAGACACAGAGAGATAGAGACAATGAGAGACACAGAGAGATAGAGACAATGAGAGACACAGAGAGATAGAGAGACACAGAGAGATAGAGAGACACAGAGAGACAATGAGAGACACAGAGAGATAGAGAGACAAAGACAGAGAGAGTGCGACAGGGAAAGGGTGACGGGGAGAGGGCGACAGGGAAATGGTGACACAGGGAGAGGGTGACACAGGGAGAGGGTGACACAGGGAGAGGGTGACACAGGGAGAGGGTGACACAGGGAGAGGGTGACACAGGGAGAGGGTGACACAGGGAGAGGGTGACACAGGGAGAGGGTGACACAGGGAGAGGGTGACACAGGAAGAGGGTGACACAGGGAGAGGGTGACACAGGGAGAGGGTGAGAGGGTGACACACTCACAGACACACACACTCACGGACTCTCTCACACACACTCACAGACACACACTCACAGACAGACACAAACACTCAGACACAAACACTCAGACTCAAACACACACACACACACACACACTCACAGATGACACTCACAGACTGACACTCACAGACAGACACTCACAGACAGACACTCACAGACAGACACTCACAGACAGACACTCACAGACAGACACTCACAGACAGACACTCACAGACAGACACTCACAGACAGACACACACACACAGACAGACACGCACACACACACACACACACACACACACATAGACACACACACACTCACAGACAAACACACACTCACAGTCACTCAGACACTCACAGACACACACCCACTCATATACACAAACACACACACCCACCCACACTCACAGACACACACATCCACACACAGACACACACACCCAAATTCACACACACACACTCTGACACACACACTCAGACACACACACTCAGACACACACACTCACACACACACAAACACTCACAGACAAACACACACAGACAAACACACACTCATAGTCGCTCAGACACTCACAGACACACACCCACTCATTTACACAAACACACCCACCCACCCACACAGACACACACACCCACCCACACTCACAGACACAGACACACACACACACCCAAACTCACACACCCACACTCACACACCCACACCCACACTCACACACCCACACTCACACACTCACAAACCCACACTCACAGACACACACTCACAGACACACAGACACACACACACACACACACACACACACACACACACACAATCACAGACACACACTCACTGGGTGGGTGACTGGGTTGGTATTCATTGGAAGGGAGTGGGCCTACCTGTTCCTCCAGGGCCTGCTTGCCCTCCACATGCTGCTCCACATGCCAGGAGATCGGGCAGGAGTTGCGGGAGGATCGGGGGGCCAGCGGGGGGATGGGGGGGCCAGCGGGGGAATAGGGGGCCAGCGGGAGGATGGGGGGGCCAGCGGGAGGATCTAGGGGCCAGCGGGAGGATCGGGGGGCCAGTGGGAGGATCGGGGGGCCAGCAGGGGTGTCAAGGTGCCAGCGGGAGGATCGGGGGGCCAGCGGGAGGATCGAGGGGACAGCGGGAGGATCGGGCGGCAAGCGGGGGGGTTGAGGTGCCAGCGGGAGGATCGGGGGCCAGCGGGAGGATCGGGGGAGCAGCGGGTCGATCTGGGGGCCAGCGGGAGGATCGGGGGGCAGCAGGAGGATCGGGGGCCAGCGGAAGGGTCGGGGGGCAAGCAGGAGGATCGGGGGGGCCAGCCGGACAGACGCACGGCAGCCAACCTCCCTAATGGGAAACGTGGCAAGCCGTGCGTGCGCCCAGGCTGCAGCCAGGAGGGGTATCAGGGGGAGGTCGGGCATTAGTTGCGACCTTGGGATCGGTGGTGAGCAGGGAACAGCTGCACGGCCACACCAACCTCCCTGATGGGAAACGTGGCCGGGAACTCCACGTGCCGCCCCCCCTCCAGCGCCTGCGCGCGCACCCCCCCAGATGGCCCTGCAGCGGCCTGAGGCAGACAGGCGTGGAAGGGGCTGGCTGCCGGAAGGGGGAGGAGTGGAAGCGCTGAGGAGGGAAAGTTGCTCAGAGAGCCGGAGGCGGGGTAATCTCCGCAACAACATGAACCCGCCTCTGGCTTTTTTTTTTTTTCTCCAGCGCGAGCGGGGGAAAAACAGCAGCGCGAGCGCGGGAAATTTAAAAAACACACGTGTGCTGCTTGGGCCAATATTTACTCGCCCGGGGGTTAAATCCAAACGCCCTGTGCGTGTAAATGTATATAATTGTCGAACACTGTATATATATATATATATATATATATATATATATATATATATATATATACAGTATATATATATATACACAGTGGTCGACAAATGACCAAAAAATCCACTCGCCAAACAAAAAAATCTACTTGCCACCTAGTACCACACGTGTGCTGCTTGGCCTAATAGGAGCTCGCCACGATGTTAAATCCGCCCGGGGCGTGCAAATGTATAGGTTTGTCGAACACTGTATATATATATATATATATATATATATATATATATATATATATATATTTAGGCACTGTACTGTGTATTTGTCTCATTGGATGTAGCACTGGGCTTTGTCTGTGTTTCATGTTCTGTCTCTGGTTTTAAATATACAATGTTCCCAGCAGTTTGAGCTGCAAACTATAACAATAGATAATAAGGATACATTGTAGTTGCTGAGCTACACTGACTGTAGCAGCCATTATGTTAGTCACACAGTCAGGATTTTTACACCTTTGTAACAGGAGCAGCAAACGATTGCCAGCTTAGGTAAGAAAGTAGAATGATACATTGTCCCACGCTTTCCATATACAAATAAGTAGTACTGATACTTTAAGTATCAATGCAAAATTGGACCAATCCAGGTGCATAAAATTGCCCCAGATATATCAAATATATATTTTTTTATACATGATGCATAGTTTTGACACCCAAATTTCCCTTATACATAGACCCCTTGTACTGACAATATGCTGCAGTGTGATATCTTCCAGCATTCTGTTAAAATGCCAATATAAATAAAAAATAAATATGTAAATAAATAATGTAAAAAAAAAATGTTTTGCATTATTTTTATGTTACAACAAAGGTTGAACACATTTTGTCATTATTTTTCGTCTTTTCATTTTTTTAACAGGGGCTTGACAAATTGTGTACATAGCGAGTCCCAGGTCACTGTGCACTAAATACATGTACATAAAAGGACAGATCCACAGAGCGCCGTTAAATCAGGGCAAATAACGTGATGTTACCTAAATAGGTAATGCACATTATTTCCCCTGAGTTTAATGGATATCCATAAAGCTAATTATATGCAAAAGGAACGTCCGTCAGTTATCTCATTAAAATAGTTAATGTTAAGATTCTTGGAGTCAAGAAGGAATTTTTTTTCCCCTTATGAGATATCATTGGATGATATGACTCTGGTTTTTTTTGTTTGCCTTCCTCTGGATCAATATACTGTAAGTACAGATATAGGATAAAGTATCTGTCATCTAAATGTAGCATACTGTAGGTTGAACTTGATGGACGCTTGTCTTTTTTCAACCTCATCTACTATGTAACTATGCAAGATAGCACTGCCTTGCGTTAGTGTAACATGGCTAGTGTTACACCTTTCATAACTAAAGGTGTGTTAGCTCCATCCAGACACTGAAATATGGGAGGGGAAATGGGGGGAAAAGAGAGAGTGAACTATTAGATCCTGGACAGCACCGCTATCACAGTATACTTTAGAGCAGGCAATGTGACATCATGTGACCCCGCAGTGTCATTTGACGCCATGTTGCCATGGTGGCGTGTCCCCCGAAGCTGCTGGAGATAAGGTAAGGGACCTTACAGAGGCCTCACGCACACCCCCGGCATTGTATTTAAATGCCTTCAGGAAGAGTGCGGGACATTTGTAAGTGCCGCCTCCCCCCCACTCCCCAGAGAACCACCCCTGCTTTAGAGCTCTGCAGCACACACCTGGAAGGGGTCTGCGTTAAGGGACACTAGGAGACGGTCCACAATTATGATTAGCTACAGCAGGGGAGTGCAAACTTTTGGAGTTGCGCCTCCCTGCTTGCTCCCCCTCACTTTCGCACCCCCTCACCTCGCTCGACGGCGGCAAATGAAGCCGCGGGGTCATGTGATGTGACCCCGTTACCATGGAGACGGCCGTGTGATGTCACTTGCCATAGCGACGCGTCGCACCAAAGCATCTGAACCCCGGTAAGTTTGTTGCACAGGCCTCATGCGATCCCCTGGCATTTAATTTTAATGCCTCGGGGAAGAGTGCGGGGCCTCTGCAAGCGCCCGCGCCCCCCCCAAAAAAAATCCCCCCACTTTGCGCACCACTGAGCTACAGGTGTGAGCAGCAGAGCTGTGATGTATGCTGTGAAAGTGGAGCTATCCAGCATCTGAGATAGTTCCATGCTAGAGATGCTGCCCTGAATAGCAGAGGTTGTGGCTTCTGATCCTGTTGGGACTGACACTAGTATCCCCTTCATCACAAGGAGCCTTAGGTTTGCCAGTATCGGTCGGATGGAAATCTTAGAGGAGGTGTGGGGCGTGAGTCATTTAATATAAATGTTCTATATTTCATTGGCATGTCTCACTGGTATCTGAGCCGTGTTCCTTTTTGAGTAGAGGTGTTTCTCCATATGTTATTTGGAGGGCGGATTGAGGGGATATATATACAACCGGAGATACAGTACTACCAAATTGAAAGTCTCTCTCCCACTACTTTTCCATGCATAGTAGTAAGATGTGTGCTCCTTTATGAGTTTGCATATGACTTATTTATCTACATGCACAGAGGGTTTGCAGTACAGTTTATATAGTGCAAGCTTTCCAGGTGTCAAAGAGCCAAAAGTCATCAAATAAAACCAGACTAACCAGCAAAATAATGAACACAACCTGCAGTATTGATAGAAACATATCTTTCATTTCTGTATTGCATTTCAACGATCCTTTTATTTCATTTCAATTATATTTAACTATTCTAACATGAGAGGAGGTAACTCGATATAATGGCCTTAATAGTCTTTAATGTTCATTCAACAAATGGAGCTCATGCTCAGACAGCTTATGATGATACACAAGTGTCCCCATTAGTGGCCAAGTTTGTGCACTTACTGTAAACACATCGCAAATGCCCAATACCAGATGCCTGGGACCTTCAGCTTGTCTTTCTTACTTCATTTAAGAAGCATTTTTTTTTTTAAAAAACACACACACTCTACAGCACTTTTTTGACCAAGAAGAGCATCCATAAAGCCTCAGGAGCACAGAGAGAGCATTGCATTAAAAGAAAAAGAATATATCAAATAACACCCTAATAAATTTAGGGGGCTGGTAACAAAATCTCCTGGCTGGAGAAATAACTTCATCTGATTTATCAAAATCCCATGGGGATACTATTTGATTTTTTACTTTTATAAATTGGCTAATTTTCACTGCATTTTTGCCAGAGGCTTTGATACATAGCCCCCTCTGGGAGAGATTTCTCTCCAAGTCTCCGAGCTCTAAAATGCAATGACCTTATTTTGCCACCAGATTAAACCAGATTGGATTTTTAAAAAAAGAAGCTTTTTTTATGATAAATTTCATGTTGTGTTTGCTGCTTGGCAGACTAAATAACTAGAGGACTGTGGGCCCCTGTGCAAATTTTAAAAAGACCCCTTCCCCTGCTCTATTCCCACTTACCTGTGTAGCGGTGCCTGCGCGGTCCGCAGGATGAAGGAGGCCGCCCAGGTGGTGATTGCGGAAGTTGGGTCCGACATCTGGTGGGGATGTCAGGGCTAGCAGCCTCCGACAGGGCACAGGATACAGAGCACTCTCCACAGGACACAGGTACAGTAGAGCTATAAGGGGGGTAGAGAAGGGGGAGAGAGGGGTGGCTGCAGAACTGCCAGCTGCGAAAATAAGTGTCTGGACAGCGTTTCAGCTGTTGGAGGATGGGCCCTTAACAGTTGTGGGCCCTGGTGCAGCTGAACTGGCTGCTCCTATGGTGGTTTCGCCGCTGCTACTGCAGTATGTAGATCTTACGTCACAATAATGTAATGTATATATATATATTAAACAGTGTTCGACAAACCTATACATTTGCACGCCCCCGGCGAGTGGATTTAACATCATGGCGAGCTCCTATTGGCCCAAGCAGCACACGTCTGGTACTAGGTGGCGAGTAGATTTTTTTGTTCGGCGACTGGATTTTTTGGTCATTTGTCGACCAATGTATATCTATATATATATATATGTAACGGTGTTTCCACCACCCGGTGGGAGATTTGGCCATTATTACAGTGTGTGGTGCATATACCTGCTGGTAACAGGAGGGCTGAGTCGTCCGCCGATGGTAGTGGGGACACAGGACTAGACTTCTGGGGTTCATACCCCGCATATCTCTTTAGCAGTGCAGCACCTCCTTCTGCCGTTGGCTCCAGGAACTGAAGGTGATCTCCCACGGTAGAACTATTACCTCCCCCACCCAGAAAGGTCACACACCAGGCAGAAGGAATATAACAACAGGAACGGGTTATTGTTTTCTGTACAGCACAGTTACACGGCAGACATCTGCCCGATGCAGTACTCTCAGCTCTCACTGAAGGATGGAACCTGGACAATAAGCACATACGTTGAGGGTTAGATATCAAGTGAGACCAGTGCCATTTGGGTGTACAGTTAACATTGTACGAGGCATTTTCATTATGTATCTCTAATCATCATGGGGGTTATGTATCTGTTCTGTCCCCTATATGGGGTTTCCTTGCTTATGACTGCAGTTCCCCTAGCCCTAGTTGTTACTTTGTAATTTAATTCCTACCTGTTTGCCTAGCAACTCCTTTAGTGGCCTCTGATTTGGTATGATCCAGGACCCCTGGCACTTGGTTTCACCCTTCTCTATTTCCTGCATGTCAGGTCATAGCCCCTTCCTTTTCAAGCCAGCAGCCATTGTGAGTAGTCACCCCTCAATGATTCCTCAGGGGGAAAAAGCATTGCCTTCCCCTTGTTTTACTACCCCAAAGTTCCCTTTTTTGTTATATGTTGTACTCCAATGAAGTCTACAGAAGTTAATATGAAGGATGAATTTAGCTGCCTGTTTCAACTCATTAGCCACAATGGGACAGAACAGTATCAGTCTCCCATCAGCGAAGACAGGGGGGGGGGGGAAGACTGTACAGTATTTAGCAATTATCATAATTAAGATCCTCTAGCAATTAGCCAATGGAGCATCCAAAGGAAGTGCATTAATGGTGCACAGCTAGGCTATTAAAACTTAACATTTAAGAAATCACTGAGAAAATGTGTTGTGATTTATTTTTCTCAGTGATTTATTAAATGTTACGTTTTCATAGCCTAGGTGTGCACCATTAATGTACTTCCTTTGTATGCTCCACTGATCTTTATCTTTATGATAATTGATTATCTGAAGTACATACAGTAGGTAGCACCCGTTGCCTAGTCCTTCAGGCGATTAGGCACAACCATATTACTTTATTCACTTCTATACTCCTAGTTTGCTGCTTGTGAGCGGTGTGATCCTTTTTGGGTTGTATACAGCACAAAATCCCATCTTAGGGGCCTATGCAGAGAGCAGCGCTATTTCGAAATTCGCCATTTTTTGGAGAAAATCGCGCAGAAAGCAGCAGAAAATGGCGAGTTCCGAAAAACGCGCCAATTTTTCTTTTCTATTTGTAAAACTCGCCTCGCGGCTGGCGAGAACCTCAATCTCGCCAGTTTTAAAAATATCCTAATGCAGAGAGGCGCGAACGGCATCTAGCGGCTGTTCGCGCCAATAAAATGGCGCGATTGTCTCCGTTTTGCCTCGCCAGAAAAAACTGCCGCTCGCGGCCATTGCAAAGGGAAAAAAAAAGGCGCGAATTTGTTTTAACACATTTCTGAAGCGTGCATCTCGCCAATTTAAACTCGCCACACGCATCCATGTTAAACATAGCAGAATTCGCACTTTTCTGCATATGGAGATTAAAACTCTCCAAAAAAGCTACTTTTTAATAAATTCGCCAATTTTAAAATTCGCTGCTCTCTGCATAGGCCCCATAGTCTTTCATAACTATGGTGTTATTTTTTCGTTCAAATCAGTTCTGCAGCCGCAAGACTTTAAAGGTGCAATCCAAACAATATCTGCATGTATGGGTTTCCTTTTATAAATAAATCAGTTCTGTAGTACATATTAATAATACTTGCTACCTTTATAAATTCAACCCTTAATGCAATTTTTAATTAGTTTTAACTTAATGAGCATCCTTTGAGTTCTATAGCAGGTTTTATCACACCTCCCCCGCAGTGCAAGATTTTTGTAACACTTTCCTATTTGTGATAGTTTTCTTGCCAATATTCGCAGCAGTTTGAGTTGCAGACTGCAAGAATAGATAATGTTACCGTAGTAATATAAGAATACATTGTAGCTGCTGAGTTACACTGACTGAAGGGTTGATGGAAACTGAAAGGTCATCCATTTAGTGAACCCTGGGAAGCAGGATCTTTGCTGATCGATCACAGGAGAACAAATCGATCGGCATCTTAGGTATACAATTAGTTTTTAATAAAGGTAATTAATAGCTGCATGTATTAAAACAAAACGAAGTTGTTGTTTTTTAAAGTGCTGCTGGGATTGCCTCTTCAATACATCATTTCCAGTGTGTCGGGCTATTGTCACGGTTTTGCCCCTTCTATTTTAGCATTGTCGTGCGTGGTGATTGCAGGAAGAACTAGGAAGAAATTGCCGGGCGCGCATTCTAATACAGTAATAATAGATACTTTTGGTATATATCATTCACAGTGTAAGCCGCGCTGTATATAGAATGTTGGGCACTGGGCTTCAACCCGGGTTCACCCACTTCAAAGGTAGTGACATTACTACCGAGCTACTTCTTCAGCCCTAGGGGGGTGGAGGAGCAGGATATTTCTGCTGATAACATTATGATACTAATCATTTATCAGATAAACTTCTTTGCAGTAAATACTACTCCATACCAGAAAGGCATTCATTAATATAAACGTCCCTCGGGGGCAAACGTGTCAAAACTTCAAGTATTTGAAAGTAGTCCTATTGAAGTCCTGACAGCTATGCGGTAGTAGTCTTCTTATCACAAATTATTCATATGTACACGTGTCAAAGGTATGATGTTTTTTTAAGTAAAAAGCAAGAACGTGTTCTATTACATTTTAAATGGCTTGTACTTTAGTCATTAGAGTTAAACTTTAATTCGCAATAAAATATGCCGTAATTGCCCCCAAAATCTGACATTTTAGATGCGGTTCTCACTTACACAATAGCAAAGTCGCTCACTATGGCTTCTTCTTCTGCCCAAATTAAGATCGGAAGTCTTACGTGGTCACTACAGAATTCTTCATTTCCTAATAAGTTCCACTTTTTGGGGATCAAAAGATATCAGCACTAGAGATGGTCAATTTTTTGGGGGGTGGATTTAAATCCACTTCGGAACAGTCGTTTCCTTTGGCCCGCGGATTTCCGTGGATCAGTCTCAAAAAGGGCGTCCACCTTTTTTTTCCCTCACTGCCAAGTCACATGGCGGATTAATAGTCCGTGGTCGGATTTTTAACAATCCGGCAACGGATTGTGGAATCCACAGATTGGAGTCTTAAAGCGGCGGTTTTGGATTCACCCATACGGATTAAAACTGAAACCATTTGTCAACGCATGTGACACCACTGAACAGATTTTATATGGAAAGCCCGGGAAATTCCGGGACACGGATTTTGACAGTACCGCCCATCCCTAATTTGCATGATTACAGCGGAGCAAACTAACTTCTGGGGTGGTGTAACTAAAAAGAGACCATAGTAAAAGGCACAGTGTATAGACTCAAAACTTCTAAGGAGGTTGTATATATTTAGGTCTTCCAGCTGCAAAACTTGAGCAGAACAATTGCACCAGATATACTAAGGTTAAGAAAAGGGCCGGATAGGATACAAGGAGATGTATTAACAAGAACGGGTCCTACAGGATACAATAGGATTTTCTGATGTAATAAATATGGTCCAGGAAAGGTAGAACCCATAGAGCTAGGATAAAGAAGACAACAAAAAAACAGAACATAGTGTGATTTGTGGGGGAAGCAAGGATATCCCCCCTCCGCAGAAAGAACTCATGAGATAGCTGTTCTTTTAAGGAATGGGCTGAAGTCAAACGGGACAGACAACCAGTGGATGAAGAGGGGAATGAATCTTCTTATATGCTCTGTTTTGTTGTCTTCTGTATCCCAGCGCTATAGGTTCTGTCTTTCCTGGTTTCTTTGCTTTCTCTCTGGGTGAGGCAGTGAACCCGAGCTGCAGGAACAGATAAGGATCGTTTTTGTCTAATTCTACTTTATTCTAATCAGTGATTTGTTGCACAGTTTTATTTTTGCCCCTCAGCTTTGCTCCAGTTTTGCAGCCATGAGACTTTTATACATACCCCCGTCCCCCCAATGAGTTGTTTTAAGGGAACTCCTAATACAGATTGATGGAACTAGTGGTTCTTTCCTTTCACTTTCATGCTGTACAGCAGGGGTGGCCAACTCCAGTCCTCAAAGGCCACCAACAGGTCAGGTCTTCAGGATTTCCCTGCTTCAGCACAGGTGGCTCTGTCAGAATGACCCCACCACCTGTGCTGAAGCAGGGATATCCAGAAAACCTGACCTGTTGGTGGCCTTTGAGGAGTGGAGTTGGCCACCCGTGCTCTGGCACTTAAATGTTTATGACAGGTTCTACATTTTGATGTTGCAGGGCCATTGTAGATAGTTTTTTTTTTATTGGATCAATAGACAAAGTTGTTTTATTATGAAGATGTTTTAATTCGAATAATCATTTGAACAGATTCTCTTATTTTGATATACAGTAGTATTAAATTCTCCCCTGTTCACCTGGACCCTTGTCATTTATTACTTGCATTTTTATTTGTGTCAATTTTGACATGGGAGACTTTTCTGTGAGTCCTATACAGGCTTTGTGCTTTAAGCCCTGTTTGCTGATGTTGTCCTATATAGTAATGTTTTTGTAACTTATGGTGAATGATTGACAGCCTGCACTTTGTGAGTTCCTTGAGGCACATTGTGAGTTCCTTGAGGCACATTGTGAGTTCCTTGAGGCACATTGTGAGTTCCTCTTCTAACACATCACATGGATCCTACCTCTCCTAACACCCTTTTAACCTTGTCTGTAACTGTTACATATGCTCACAATCATACATTATCTCTAACTGTCCATGAAATGTCTGTACATTTACTGCATAACCTCTGTTCATTTAATGTAACCATGTATTGTTATCATAACGCTGTGCCCAGGACGTTCTTAAAAATGAGAGGTAACTCCTGGTCAAACATTTGTATAAATAAAATCAAATAAATGAGCATTAGCATCAGAGTGCTATTGACACTGAGCAATCACATGATCACATCATTGCGCAGGTGTAATGGTAAGGGCAGAATTCTCCCCTTCCGCTCAGATCGTGGTCAGCACTGTGCAAAATCACCCCCTGGAATACAAGCAAGAGGCCATGATGTACTGTACAGTGAAGTGTACGTTATAAGGGCCTAAAGGATGCCGCCTTTCATGACGTAAACTGTACTGTACATCAGTGAGACACTGAAGGAGTTAAAGGAGTGACAACACACACAATACATTGTGTAGGTACAATATGCAGCGGTACCTGTACAGTATACCTTATTACTATTACACATTTATATACTGAGTACGATTAACAACTAACAAATTATATCTCTTAGGGATGTGATATCAATACATCATCGTGGGTTAACATTTTTGTTTAAAGAATTATTGAGTAAACACTTTTATTTTTGTTTAGGGCAAGGTGATGTTTTCTATCTTGACCTTCTGCCTAAAGAAATACCCTATTATGTTGTCAGACCAGGTGTGTACATCTGAGATCATATACCTTCCCCTCGGAAAGCAGACTACACCACTGAAACTCACAGGGGCTTATTTAATAAGGTGGGACAGCGCTGAATTGGTGCTACTACACGGAACATCACATTGACTTGAATTGCACTTTCCGTGCGGCAGCACCAGGTCGGCGCTATCGCACTCTAGTAAATAAGCACATCGGATATTATTTACCGATAGGAATTTAATGATGCATTGTCTAATATTCGGATTGGATTTTTATTCTTTAGCAGCTGTTATAACTGTTAGAAATCTTTGTCTTGATGTATTATTAGATAACCAGTGATGGTTAATGTATGCTGCCAAGTGGACATGTCCAGCTTGGGGATCACTATCATCCCTTTATTTTACCAGTCCTAAGCCCAGCTTCAACTTTGTGGGACACTGTAATCTCCTGTACATATGACCATCAATTGCAGTGCGGGCAGTAGTAGGTGGATAATTAGATCAGCATTGGGTGAGATACTTTGACTGTGGAGATTCATATTGGGACACTAATTACGTAGGATAATGAGGTGGTCACATGATAATATCTGATAAACAATTCCTAGCCTAACACCTACTAGGATTGTAGTGCCACCAACCGCGACCCAAGGGGGACTACACAACAGCTGCGCTCCTATATCTGGGGCACCACACACCTTCTGTTGGTAACCACAGGCTCTCCACGGAAGATACAAACTTAATACTGTGCCCAGGTGGTTTCTGGGGGCGATTGGACATCAGCTAACTTAGGGGAGTCACAAAAATCTAACACACATACTGGGCATACAAAACAGTGTTCCTGTCTATGCTCTTACTTAGTGGTTGCCGGGGACAATGGAACCTCAGCCAATGCAGAGGTCAAAGAGTACCCAATAAGCACACTAGCAAATTACCACCAAAAATACAGCATAAAAAAGAAAGAAATCAAAATACATTCCACGTGTGCTAGTACTCCCTCACGGCAATGGAATTTAATAGATAAAAGTACAATACACTCAAAGGATATCATACAATCAGAGAGACACAGAGAGGTTACAGTTCATTGGTGCGGAAGGGATCCTTGGGCCAGACGTAGTTGCGGGGGAATGGGATTTGAAGAGTAGAGATGGTCCAAGCATCACAACAAGTCAATAAATCTCCCACCTCCATAGAAAAACTTAACATTTGCTTTTGGCCAATGAGAAAAGCTCTTCTCTTGGCCCATCCCAGGGACTGGGTTCCTGCAGCAGCCAATAACAGGGCTGTCGACAGAACAAAGAGCCAGAAACCCAGGGCAGGGAAACTATAGTACATGTTAAACAGGATAGGCTCCAACCTGGCTAAATGGCAGAGATTAAAACACCGTTTGGGAAAACTTTAGCACCTCAAGAGACAGGACAAAAGAAGCACTGCAGGTAACCTGGTAGATGTGTGTATACTGTTAAACGTGTTTACATTCTGTCATAAAAAGCTATACTCTATTGTAAATACACTTTTAACCTATATTTATTTCCCAAAATGACAGGCCAACGAGGCAACAGACTGGGCTTAATCTTTTCTTCAGTGGAGCCCTGCAGCCTTTTCCATTACAAAGTGATTTATATTTTAAAAGTGCTGCAATGTTTATCTTCTTACAACATAAAATCAGAATACATTTTTGCCTCCTTTTTTTTTTTTTTTTATAGAGTGGGCCTTTTCCAATGAAATACTCTGTCACTACTTTTATAACAGATGGATTTAACCCAATAAAAGTACAGGTCTACCCCGGTTTTAAGACACTCACTTTAAGTACACTCGCGAGTAAGGACATAGCACAAATAGGCAAACGGCAGCTCCTGCGCATGCGCCTGTCAGCAAGTTCTGAACAGCAATACCGGCTCCCTACCTGTACCAAAGCTGTGCGCAAGCGGGGAGACTATAGAGCCTGTTACAAATGCCTTATTTACATCAGTTATGCATGTATATGATGATTGCAGTACAGTACATGCTTCGATAAGTGGAAAAAAGGTAGTGCTTCACTTCAAGTACATTTTCTCTTTACATACATGCTCTGGACCCATTGCGTACGTTAATGCGGGGTATGCCTGTACCATTGCTATTGGTTGAGTTTGGTGCTAGGAGGCACAGTATCTTAAATCCAAAGGTGATCACATGAAAAGAGCTTCGTGACCTCTAGAACTTGTGCAATATCATCTATAAGTAACACACATGTTGCTCCATTACAAAAATATCACTACATTCAAACCATCCACTTGCTTGTGATGCCATGTACAATAGTCTACATTTTTGTGAGATTTTTTTTTTTTTTTTTAAATTAGATACTTCTTGGTTCAGATTATATCCAGTCTATGATTTAGTGACAAATTATGGTTTGTTATATGTTAACTCTGACAGCGACAGGCTATGGTAGATCCTATAAAATAGTAGAGTGTTCATTATCAGGGTCTCCAACAGAAATCATAGGGTCCAGCACAGCTGAAAGGAGCAGGGGTACAGAGAAATTTAAAAAAATGCACAAATGCGCACCAGGGATTAGTGGAAGGTAATTTATTAAAAATACACAAAAACTGAGGGGATCCAACCCCACCTCAGAACAGCTGTGCAGCTGGACGGCTAAGTACTACCAAGGAGAACACCTAATGGTGACTAAACCCTAAGCTGCACAGTATACAAATACAGTAAAATTTATATAAAAAACATGAAAGAAAAAAACAAACATGAAAACAACCTATCAACAGATTTGTATAGAAACCGCCATAGGGTTGGGCACTGGCAAGGGGAAACGGACACTCACACTGAGACAGTCAGCAGACTCGCGGTGTCTACACAGGATCCGGATCTCGGCACCGCGGAGATGGATAAAACCGCTGCTGTCTCCTGCAGGCTCCGTCTCAGCTTACCAGCAAACACGCGCAGGATGACCTGTCGTGACCTCTACACGTTTCGTACCAAGTACTTCGTCAGGAGGTCACGTACAGCGCTATCCGTGCGTATATATAGGTGGCAACTGATTGAAGAAACCAGCCCCCTTAGAGAAACACCCTTACTTTGCCTAATTGCTACGCTAATTGAAACACCTTGAAATAAGGTTACTAGGCAACAGGGTGTATGGCAACTCATGTGTGGGATGTGTGCAAGTATAAATTAATCATTGCACTCACCCCTATGAAAAAATACAGGAATAAGACCTCTAGCAACATAAATGATATACTATGTAAACAAATCATGCTGAAACCTGTATATGAATAAAAGAAAAAAGAACAAATGATTAAATAAAAACAAATAAATATAAAAACATACATAAATGTTAATGCAAATAAATGTTAATAAATTCATTTTATTAAAAACGGAATACCTTATCTTAAAAAAGGAGTCAATTCAATTAATTCATTGAAACCATAGGGATGTCTGTTATGCATTTCATAAATCCAAAATTGCTCCCGTTTCAATAAATGATTATCTCTATTTCCCTGTCTACTACCTGGTGATACACTTTCAAGTCCCTTAAATTTAGTACAACCAGGTTCACTGTTATGCACTTCTTTAAAGTGTTTCAAAAGCGGAGTTAATGGCATACCCTTTGCTATTATTTTTGGTATGTTTTTAACATTTCTCAGGTGCTCTAACATGCGCATTTTAAATGGTCTTTTTGTCTTACCAATGTACTGTAAATTACAGCTACACTGTAAGGCATAGACCACATGCGTTGTCTGACAATTAATGAAACTTATAATATTGTAGACCTTGTTAGTAACTCCTGATGTAACTGTTTTCCCTTGACAGATATGGTTACACGCTTTACACTTTCCGCATTTGTACGTGCCTTTAACTCCTAGGCGAGTTTTAATATCTCCAGATACGATGGCCTCTCTGGAGACTTGACTTGGAGCCAGAATGTGTTTAAGGTTAGGTGCTCGTTTGAACACTATCCCTGGTTTGGACTTTAGTTGGGGACCCAAAATGGGATCAGCTTTTAATATCCCCCAATGTTTTTGCAGAATTTTTCTAACATTGTAATGGGTATCACTAAATTGAGTAATAAATGCTGGGATTTGATTTTGTCTCTTATCACTCTTTTTATGATGATATTTCATCAAAGATTTCCTAGGAATCCTTTCTAGTTTGATTTTTTCTTTCATGTTTTTTATATAAATTTTACTGTATTTGTATACTGTGCAGCTTAGGGTTTAGTCACCATTAGGTGTTCTCCTTGGTAGTACTTAGCCGTCCAGCTGCACAGCTGTTCTGAGGTGGGGTTGGATCCCCTCAGTTTTTGTGTATTTTTAATAAATTACCTTCCACTAATCCCTGGTGCGCATTTGTGCATTTTTTATTATCTTGTATTTCAGGGTGCCCTCCCCCCTTTCTAAGGGGGGTTCACCCAGATTTGAGAGTTTCTGGGGAGACGCTTTATGTACATGCTGCAAAGGGATCATCCACACCATCACACAGCACGAGCGCTGAATATCCTGTTTTTTCTACGTACAGAGAGATTTGATCATTACATAAACAGAGTTACATACAGCACAAACAAGGACAAACATGCACAAACTGATACAAAGAGGTAATGAGGGCCCTGCTAGTGAGATCTTACAATCTAGAGCAGGGGTGACAAACATAAGGCCGGTGAGTCGACGAGCACCTTTGTCCGGCCTGCAGAGAAGGACTAGGCGTGCAGCATGGGCTGGTAGCTTCATTGCCTCATTTTGCTGGGAGATAGGGGAGAGCCGCCACCTGCACTGCCTCCACGCTGCTATCCCGCTCGTCTGCAGCACGAACTATCGCGAGGCTTCCCAGGCCAATAGTAGTGCCTGACTTCATGTGGTCCTGTTGCTGCGGTCACGTGTCACACTGATTTCCCCTCGCCCGCTCTGCTCCTAATCAGCGTCGTCGGATCTGCTCTGTTGGACCACTGCTGTTGAGGGTAGGAAAGAGGGGAGGGGTTTAAGTGAGAGAAAGGGGAAGGGGGAGAAATAGGGGAGTGGGGGAGTAAGAGAGAGAGAGGGGAGGTAGGAGAAAGAGGGCAGTGGAGGAGTAAGAGCAAGACGGGAAGCGGGAGAAAGAGGACTGGGGGAGTAAGAGCGAGAGGTGAGGGGGAAGAGTAAGAGAGGGGGAGAAACAGGGCTGTGTGGGAGTAAGAGCGAAAGGGGGAAGAGTAAGAGAGAGGGAGGGGGAGAAAGAGGGCACTGGGAGTAAGAGCGAGAGGGGAAGAGGGAGAAAGAGGACTGGGGGAGTAAGAGCGAGAGGGGAGGGGGAAGAGTAAGAGAGGGGGAGAAACAGGGCTGTGTGGGAGTAAGAGCGAGAGGGGGAAGAGTAAGCGAGAGGGAAGGAGCAAGAGTGAGAGAGAGTGGAAGGGAGGAAGAGAGAGAGACAAAGGGGGGGAACATGTAGAGGAGAATCAGGTTAGATGAAAATGTAGGGAGAAAAGTTGATGAGGAGAAGAGCATGTGGGGGGATAAGCGGGTTAGGAGGGGAGGAGAAGAGTATGTGGGGGGATAAGCAGGTTAGGAGGGGAGAAACAGGGGAGGAGAAGAGCATGTGGGGGGATAAGTAGGTTAGAAGGGGAGCGTGTGGGGAGAAGCAGGGGAGGAGAAGAGCATGTGGGGACATCTACTACTCTCTAACACAAACATTACAACCTTTCAGGGCCCATCCTATTTCCTCAGGCCCTGAAACATTTCTAAGTGTGTGCTAGAGAGCAGCAGATGTCTAGATTAGGTGTAACCTAATAAGACAAAAGTAAGTTAAATCCAGCTTCACTGCTACTGTAATTCTTTTTTCATACGTTTTCAATATATTTCAGTGCCGATCCAAACCATTGTTGTTCCTGTATTGTCTGTAAGCGTATTGGTGGAGGCAGTGGATCTGAGCACCAGTGCATTAGAAATAAGAAATATTTTGGATCAGACTAAATAACATTAAAAAGTATGGGTCAAGCAAAATGGATTGTTTTTTTTTTAAGAACATACAGATGCCTTGTTTTTCATTTGCCTGTTTTTATTCCAAAATCAAAACATTTGATCCAGAAAAACCAACTCTTTTATTTAAAGCTGCAGACCAAGATATATCTGTGCGTTGTTTTGTAATAAATCAGTTCTGTACTATGAAAAAATAATTGTACCATTTTAATTTTTTTTAAACAACTCTGAATGACATATTTAATGTATTATAATGTAACAGGCCTTTTTTCTTTCTATAGCAACCATTTACAAAGTCACATCCCCTTCCTCTTCTGAAACAGGCTCTGGCACACCCCTTTTGAGCCCCGCCCTCTCTCTAGCGGTGCACCAATTGTATCTAGTGACTGCCTGGTCACATGATCTGCCCCACAGAACGTTGTCAGTGCAGCAGGAGGACCAAAGATGCAGTCATTTAGTGGACCCCTGAGCCAAATCTTCACTGATCAATCACAGCAGAACTGATAGATCGGCAACTTAGTCAATTACAGCTCAACCCCCTTATAGCGCGATCCGTTACAACGCGAATCCGCTTAAAACGCGATGTAAGGGTGGCTCCCAAGTTTCGTATTTCTGAATACTTTACAACACGATTATTGGGATCTTAAATACTTTATTGTACAATGCATACAATTGTACATTATTTCTAACGCGATCCGCTTATAGCGCGATGTTATTCTTTGGACACCAAGCACAGCGCTATAAGGGGGTTGAGCTGTACTTATCATTGTGTGGATTGTATTGTATTAAAGGGGAAAAAAACATATTAAAAAAACTGTCAGCTTGGACTGCAGCTTTAAATCTCATCTAGACAGCACTAGCAATGAGGATTAGCTTAAATATTTGGAAGCAAACAAGTTTTCTCGATCTCCTAAAACAAGATTTTTTTATAGCCATGGTAGTATGTTGTCACACTTGGCACTGTGCTAGAGCATATTACGTTTCAGAGGGCTTCCCAAGTTTCAGCCACTTTATTTAACATCACAGAAATACTGTATTGCAATGCACATACGTTTTTGGCTACAAGACTTGTTTGCTATTGGGACCGACATCTATATTACCCATTTTATTTGTTTCTTTTTCCAGAAAACTCTCTAATTTTATTGCTCACGGTCAAATTTTCCCAAGAAAAAAAAGGAAGATCAGGAACATTCTAAAATCCTAACTTCGCAGAATGATGCTCCAATGAAGTCTACTAGGCAATTGATGCTAACGCAGCAGTCCATGTGGATTAACTTTTTTTTTTTCCTTCTATTTTTTTAATTACTTTGAGATTTCTTCTTCTCTTTCCAACGCTGCTTTTATCTTTTTAATTGAGCATTTAATATATTAGGTGTAAGGGATGTTAAAATAGAGAGTTCCCCAGAACCCAGTGCAGCCCAAAGGTTACCACGGTAACTTCAAATGCTAGAGATGATGAAAATTATTAGTTTTAAAGCAGCAGTCCAAGCTGCATTTTTTTTTACATTTTTTTTTAATTTTGTTTACCATTTAATATGTCCATCAATACAATCCACACAATGATGAGTAATTCGCTAAGTTGCAGATCGATCGGCAAAGATTCGGCTCGGGGGTTCACTAAATGGCTGTCAGTGCCGCAGAAGAGGACCAAAGATGCAAAGTTCTGTGGGGAAGATCATGTGACCAGGCAGTCACTAGATACAATTGGTGCACTGCTAGAGAGAGGGCAGGGCTCAAAAAGGGATGTGCCACAGCCTGTTTCAGAAGAGGACGGGGATGTGACTTTGTAAATGGTTGCAATAGAAACAAAAAAATGCTTGATACATTATAATACATTAAAAATGTCAGAGTTGTTTTTTTTTTTTAAATGCTACAAGTATTTTCTCTTAAAAGGGAAGAGCAGTGAGAACAGCGCTAATGCTACAAATAAAAATAGTGACACATAGGGGACTAACATATAATAAACGCACTTTAAAAGTTAAAGTGGGGGCTGCCAAGGCAAAAGATTCACACAAACCAATACAGATAATAAAAACAAAAAAACGGCGCCTCCAAAAATGAATATAAATAAAGTCTGACCAAATATAAAGTCCAATATGACTGGGGAGAAATCCAGGGAGGGATCTTCAATTAAGTCTCATGGGAGGACAAACAAACAAATAAGACAAAAACAAGAAAGAAAAGAGAAAAAGATCATAGTGCAACTAAAAACAACAATAAACAAATGTTTATAACCTGTGTTATACCATCCACCACACAGGCTTTGGTTTGAAGTAAAGGACAATTCTGCTACGGGCTTATACCAATCAGCCTTGCTGTAAGTAGGGTTTCAATTTTATCCCTTCCGGATGTCATCGCTTTGTTAGTGTCTCTAGCCCAACATTCAAGTGTTTGTTGTTTTATTTATTTATTTTTATTCACTTGCATTAAATTTGTAATTATTCCCCTGTCAATCTTATCAGTGATCATTTGTTTATTCTAAGTATTTTCTCATAGTACAGAACTGATTTATTTAAAAAAAAAAAACAAAAAAAAACACATGTACGATATTGCTTGGTCTGCAGCTTTAACACTAAAACATTTTTGTTCATTTTTTTGTTTTCAAGAACATAGCTTGCTTAGGGAGCAATGTACTAATATTATATGAGTTAAAGTCATGTAGGCTTTTTTGGGGGGGAGGAGAATTATAAAGGAGCAATCCTAGCCGTTTTTTTCAACACAGATTTGAAGCAGGGGGTCTCCGGAGTTGAACCCCCTTAATTTCAGCTTCGGGGACCCCCTTTTTCCCGAGATACAGACATCCGAAAGGGGTGCCGGTATCTCTGCAAAGTTTAAAGCTCCCCCATCACATGTGTCAATAGGAGGCCGTAACTGATGACATCACGGCTTCCTATTGGCCCGCAGGGCGCAGGAGCTTTGAAACTCTGATATTATGTGATCTCTGCTAGCCGAGTGGCTACCGGCACCTCCTACAGAGGCAAGTATCTGCGGAAGGGCAGGGGGTCCCCAGAGCTGAAATGAATGGGGTTCAGCTCCCCCGTCTATGTTAAACATAACAAAAATGCTAAAAAAACAACGGAAGCTTGGATTGCCACTTTAATGTAGAGCAAGACTGCTTATTATGAGTCAGACTCACCCCCTATAAGCAGTGAGTGAGACCTCACAGATTGCAACCTTGAAAACACAGCAAGAAAATTGCAAGTTGCTGAGTGGAGCACAAACGAGTATTAATACTTGCAGGACCAGTGTGCAGAGCTACTAATGCTCATCCACTCACATGGCAGACATAGGAGTGAAAAACCTGCAGCTTAGTCACTGGTTCTTTTTTTTAATAGATATATATGTAGATTTGCCTGAGGCGAACAAGAGCTGATATAATAATTGGCTCACACAGTCAGCTGCCTGCCTTTATTTCTACTGATGTAATCTCAGATCTATTTCAACATGCTTTTTTTGAATCCTCTCCACTTCTGACATGTTTCCTGATCTAATTCCTAGGCTACAGCAGCAGCACGCCGATGTGCTTCAGTAGGAAGGTAAGGGGAAACTGTTGACATCTCTCCACCAGCGTTGAAGAACTCGGGCGTGAAAGCCAAAGTAAGCGAGCATCAGAAACCCCTTTCTCCAGCTCATCTATTTAATGCCTGTTGCTGAAGCCAGCCAGTCCGTGCGACATTCCCAATTGGAACACGGTAGTGATTAAACGTCTGTGAGCCTGAGCTGAGAATTCTGTATCTACAGCACGCTGCAAGGACAACCTGTGCAGCAGAGCAGAGGTATCAGACACAGGTAAGTGTCAGAGAGCCCAAAAGGGGGTATTTAATAACGTGTTAAAGGATAATTAAAGAACCAAATTTAATTTAAGACGAATTTTCCACTGGAAATAATGCCTTTTTTTTCTCACAAATATGTCATGCTGTAATATCTCAAATTGTTCAGTGTCTCGCGCTTAATACGGTTAATGTGCTACTGTATAACTCTGTTCAATTCAATGCGTAAAGAATTTTTAGGTGGACATATAAAATGATAAATAATTGAATTCGAGCAAATATGTAATATTATAGAAATAAGACAATATATATATATATATACATACATACATACATACATATATATATATACACACACATATATACACACACACACACACACACACATATATATATATACACACACACACATACACACACATACACACACACACACATATATATATATATATATATATATATATACATACACACACATACATACATACATATATATATATATATATATATACACACACACACATACACACACACACACACATATATATATAATACACACAAAAAAAAATAATTGTCTAACTCCATCAATGCTAGAGCAACATATTACTCTGCAGGGAAGAAAAAAGTTTAAGGAAGTTATTTGCCAAAGTTAGAAGTAGAGCCGCTGTCATGTGAACAGCTTTGCTCTGGCATGAGATGTGGGACGTGTGTAAAGGTGACGCAAATAGTTCTTTGACCCATTATAATTTGCACCACCGTCAAATGTGTGAAACTTGTTTTTTTGTTTTTTTTGCTTTCCTGACATCTGCTGCCGATCGCTTAAAGAGGTTAATTCCAACGCAGTTCTGGAGGATTTACCCAACGCAGAAAAGTGCAAACATAACATAATAATGGTTTCATAATGTAAAAAAGAAAACTTAAAAAAGCTTAAATAAGCATAATAAGGAGATATTCTAGTTTTCTTGTAAACGAGAGCGTGCCTCCAGCACACTTTGCTAGTGATAGGGAGGATGTATTTGTAACAGGTTCTCTGAGTACTTCAGTATTAGTTTGTACCTTTTTTTATTTGAACTATTGCAACTGGACTAACACGGCTATTTCTATTTAATTCATAACAGGATATCTGAAAGTTTGATGGTTTGGTAGGTCACTGAAAGCAGGTGTTCATTCTACAAGGGAAAGAGAGCAGGGAACAAGGGATGTCCAAAATTCTTCTTCTTGTGAAATATTGGGGATTTTTCATTAATTTTGCCAAATTGCAAAAGCTCACATTTGGAGGTCATTTACCAAATCATCCCAACTGCAACACAAGACTTGGATATCTTGTACGGGTATATTTATCAAAGTCTCCAGGCCACAAAACTGAGGGTAATACATATGCAAAATTGATTTAGAAAACCAAACGGTCAATTTATTTAAGAAATGTGTTGCCAGGATTGACATGCCGGCAGTAATGCCTGGAGCTTGATGACGAATTGTAAAGAATTTTACAATTAAAAGTGCTTTATGAAAAAAAAAAAATAATAATCAAACTTGTAGTAATATAGGGCTGTAATATTGTGCTCAAGCAATGTTTTCCTAACCAAATCTGTTTTAAAATGTGAAAGACCTTAAGGGTTTATGTATCAGCACAGAACTGGTGCAATCATTCTCAGCCACAAAATAGTACCATGCGTATTAAAGAAAAGAAGAAAAAGAAGCGCATTGCTTTCCACTGGGCTTTTTTCAATTATATTTAATACGTGTTGTAGTTTATGTGCCCATTTTTGCCTTGATAAGCAGACCCCCTTTTGGTTTGGAAAGCAATGTTAGATAAGAGACTGCTTGTTCAGTTTTTCGGCGAAAAATAGAATCAGATTAATCATACAATAAAAGGCCATTTGAAGGCAATGAGATTTGTTTCTTTGATACAAAGTCTCCCGTGTTGTAAACGGGAGACTTTGACATGCAGCGCATACATAGAAACTGCAGCATGCATCATCACTTCTCCAAGATGCTGCTTCAACAGGTTCAACACCACATATTATTTATTAAACTGCATATAGGAGTTGAGTAGACACATAGGCCACCAGTGATGTTGTGTGACATGGTGTCGCTCTTTCTCTCTCTCTCTTTCTCTCCGAGAGCGACATTAATCGATGTCCTGGTCACTTTATTCCTCTTGGATGAGCTTCAAAAACCTCTGCCAAGTTTGTCTTGCAATAAACTCCTGTCACATGATCGGCATCAAATATAAAAGATTTGTTTAATGTCTTTTTTTACGGCTGCACTGAAAAGAAGAAGAAAAAACAAACCCGGTTCTTTTTTTGTCCCCATATGAAACCATTTTTTTAAATCATGCGGCAACTTTTTTTTTTTTTTGGAGATATGTGCATATAAATTGCGTCTTTCAATGCATTTGTTCCTTACCCCAAATATAGTTCAGTATTTACAACCGGCGTTGTCAAATCTGGGACTCTAATCCTACAAAAGACCTATAACACAAGCATGGGGCAAACGCAGACACAAATTCCTTCTTGACCCACAATTAGGACCACTTGGTAGAACTGGGAATGCAAATAATGATGCTATCATATGTCTTTTAGCTCAAACAAAAGAACTGCAATTTAGAACCTGTACATGTTCCCTGCCATGGCGAACTGCAATGCATTGCAACTATTTTAATAGCAATCCCTGCACCCAGAAAATGGCTAACATTACTTATAGGTTTCAGTATTCTTCCGTCACTAATGTCATAGCAAATTCCAAAACCAGATGACTCTTTGAAGAAGTAAATTAATTAGAATCAACACAGGGCTTTCATTAATATTTCATTAGGGCTTTTCATTTCATTGTCGTCTCGCTCATTATGTTTGAGGATTGTTTTATAAAGCCCCATTTTGGTGAACTATTTGCAGGTAGGATGTAGCAGACATTATTGCTCCCGCTGGCGCGTTGTAGAGCGACACACACAACGTGGGAGCAGACAACATTGTTTCTCCATTAGCCATGCATGGGAAAAGGGGCGGAGCCAACACATTATTTGAACCGCTGGCGAACGCCGGCAAGTGCCGGAATGTCTGCTACGTCTGACCACATGAATTTTGAAGCTTTAACACTGAGGCATTTGAATTATTAACACTATATAGTCCAAAGCTTATTCTCGAAATACTACCGATTAATTCCTGGAGCTAATTTAGAGACTTGGGTGACAACGTAGGGCTATTGTAAGTGCCATTTATTAGAAGAAGGAAAAACACCAGTTTTAGTTAATTATATATTTTGACCTTGTATTCCTTTCCCACAGGAAATAAGCCCGGCACACAGTACACTCTGATGGATGTTGAAGCAACAAGTTTCATCTAATGTGACCACATGGAATCTGATAAGGACGATTACTCTCCCCTGGAAAACAACACGATGGTTAACTCTCAGTCTGGTAAAGCATCCTGCTTTTAAGAATGATGTTACATAATGACTCCTACTCCAAGTATTATATTTGTATATATTTATATTTAGGTGCACTGAAGAATGGATTTGTTTGTGTGTTCCAATTAAGATAAGGGTCAATCGCAGCACTGGTAAATATATCTGAAATGGTTGTGACAAACGGCTATGTTTCACATAGGTTGTAGTTAAACAGCCTGGAAAGGCAGGAAGCAGTTATTGACCCTTTCTCTGTAAGCAGTCTGCAATAGGGCATATTCTGTAAAACCCCATGGAAGTCAATGGGGCTATCCGTGTGAGATCGCCAAAATGACGATCTCGGCTTACAGAATAAGCCCCAATGTGCTTCATACCTCGCTGGCACTGCAGGGGTTAATGCAAAGGGAATTAATGCATTTCCATTCCAGGTACTTAATGGGTACCATTTTATGCAGCTTCATAAAATCATCACACCAAAAAAAAACTGGCTATTCTTATTGGACAAATGGTCTTTAAAAGACAGTGGTTCTTTGCTTGGCTGGAGAACGTTACAAAGGTAAACTGCCTTTTTGATGTAAATTTCCATTAGGCTTTTGCCACGTGTATGCCATGAAAACAGAAACAGAGAAGGACCTTACGAAAACCGATTAATTCAATGTTTAGGTGTGTTGAAAAAGAAGTTGGAATATTTGCCCCCTTGCACCATGACACTTTAACTTATAGACCTCCTCAGCAGCCATGAAAATGACGTTCTCATTGGTAACTGGAATGAGAGGATAAACATTTCGGGAGTGTGCATATATGAGTACAGTAAATACTATATGCTGAATAACTAGGGCTTTTACTTGGCCACTTAGCTGAAAATGGCCGAGTAGGTGGCAATGCTAGTTTAACGTGGGTGTTAGGAAGATGACAGTTTTTCTTTGCTGATTTAGCTGTTAGTACAAAATACAATTTTCTTACCAACAATGGTCTAACTTTAACAATTGCCCAGAGCTCACAAGTTGTCCCAGCACAGCCAAGAGAATGCACTTAAAATATTAAGACAATTAAACAGGAATACATTACAATACATTATGCAGATCAAACACTTAAAATGTGTGGTATATCAGTGCCCCTCCTTTAGTAGCCCTCGGGCTGTGTCCCTTAAGACTCTGGTAATTTTCTTAATAGTTGCCTACGACATCTGAATTTAGCCGAGATGCCAAACAAAACAATAGGCTCATATCCATCTCATATCCTATAGCAAAGCATCAGCTGCTTTTGTTTTCTAAATCTTTTTAAAATGTTGTCAATGTTAAGAGGACTGCAATTTCTAAATTGGATTGTCTTTTAAAAGAGCGAGCATCCCTAATATGTAAGGTCATTGTCTTCACTGGTGGGTCAGTTCTGGAGCAAGAACCAATACAGAGAATGCAAGACATAAAGGCCCAAAGGTATAAAGGGGTGACATTCATTTCAATAGGACTTACTGTAAGATTTAGTAAGGCGTTCTTGGGTAGTGGGTCTCCTTTGTTTAAACAAAAGTTGCAGATGCCACACACAGCATTTGACCTTGATGTCCCACTGACCTTGGTTTCGCCAAATAGAGAAACAAAGGCTATCCTTGACAGATATACTGATGCAAAATATATTTGAAAGAAGACTAATGTGATTTGTATATGGAATCCAAACCTAATTGGCGCGCTTTTCTTGGATAATCCAATAGTGGACTTGATGTTTGCTACATGAATGTTTTGTCACAAACCACATGCAACAATTTGGAGATTTTATTATTTAATCTGAAGGGTGCATTTTTTTGTATTGGTCAGGTTTGAGCTTGTGAAATCACTGGAATTTCTTAGAAAACGAATTACTTTTTTTTTCTTCTGTTAAGGAGAGAAAAGTCCACCAGATAAAACAAAGAAGTGTGATGTAATGCTCTCATCTTTCTTGCTAAACAGCTACTCTGAATTCCATTATGTTATACAGATACACTGCTGATTTTATTTTCAATGTAATGAATGTGCGGAAAAAGAGATTGATTGGACCTAAGTCGATTTTGTGTGCTCATTTTCTAATCTGCTGTAAAGCCTTACATGCCATTTGATCGGTTTTCTTTTCCACACATAGTTACCTGCACCTGGTTTCTGAGCACCATTGCATTCATTTAAATATTTTTCTACTGTTCTATTTTATTGCTGGTGTTTGTGCCAAAGCAGAGTTCTCTTACAACTTTTTCTTTTAGCTCTATAGGGTTACAATACCTTTGCCTCTTCTAGACATTGAAAGTATTGTGACCCAACTCCATTGAGTCTATGTATAAAGGCAAACGTATCGTGAACGATTTGGCATTCTTATGATCTGGTTGCGGCTGCTTCAAGTATTAAATGCAAGAATTGGGTAACACACAACTAAATGGAAGTTAATGTACCATTAACTGTATGTATACCTGCCAAGTACTTGCACATTGATAATGTTCTAGGCCAGTCTTTTTTTTCATATCTTCATCTTTTATACTTCACTGCCTCCCCCCCCCCCCCCCACTCCTATTCCCCATTTAATCTCCAAAAATGGCAAGTTGATCATTCAGGACACAAGAGGTTCATAGTGCAAACTTTGATACACTGCATAAAAATGGCTGTTATAGTGTTAGTTTCACAGCAAGAACTTTCTTTATGATAAGGATACGTAGATGACACCTGTCATCATTACATTTTTTTTTTAACTCCACAGTAAAGTACAGACGTAAGATATATTTTAAATACTGGAAGAACATGTACAAGTTATAATTATTAATCCAGTAATCAAAAAAACAAGTGGCAATATTGTTGCCTTAGAATTAGCAAGCTGCCTCATTTCTAACCAACTTTTTTTAAACCCCTTTGCTACTACTTAAATGGTCAGCAAATCATTCCATTGGCCCCTCTGGTAACAATCAGGGTAAGAAACAGTCTCTCTATTAATTACTACTGTAGTGCCGACGAGTATTCTAAAACAAATCTGGGGCAATCATCAACAAGGCCCAGGTACATGCTGGGTACATGCTGGGTACATGCTGCAACATTTCAGTGACATTTCTGCAGACAGACTAATGGCCCATCGGATTAACAGCGGGGGTCCCTGGCAGTCCCATTCAAACTGAATGGGACTGCCAGGGACCCCTGCTGTGTTAATCCGATTGGCCATTAGTCTCTGCAGAAATGTCACTGAAATGTTCCACATGTACCTGGATCTTGTTGGTGATAGCCCCAGATTTTCCAAGGCAAGTTTTAGAATACTCGTCGACACACCTGTACATACACATTTTATTTCCCAATTTGAATTGTTTCTTTAATTAGCCATAGTATATTGTTTTATATTCATATGGCTGCATCTAAACTGTCTATACAACATTGCTAGTAATATAAAAAGACGTTTTTAAATCATACTGCATGACTTCAAATCACTTACAATTCCAGCCCAAAACGGTACAAAAATCTTTTCTAGCAGAACACTGCTTCTCTCAGACTAAACAAAATGCAGCACTTAATGGATCTCACATAAGCATACAAAAAAAACATTTTTGAACTACATGCCACAAAAGATAGATAATTACAGGGCTTAAGTTCTAGGCGATTCCCAGCAGGTCGGTGGGAGTGACTGAGGATTGCTTGATAATTGATGTTCTGTACAGGTACAGTAGTCCCGGTTTTGGAATATTGTACTGAGAAAGCAAAACAGGGGGAAAAGGAGTTTGCAACACTTTCATGTGGGTTTATGCCACACCCAGTATAAAACAAACTGCCACAGCCAAGAACAGAAACAATTAGGGTGGAACAAGGAACACGCCTTTGTAGTAAAGAAGGGAAGATGGTATAGGATCCCTAGGTGAACTAAGAAAGTGGAATGGGGAGGGGGTAGGATGTGGAAACAATAGGGACCACTCATCAAAGCCCAACCTCATGACCAATGCACTAATACCGTAGACATGTTTTAGCTTTTCCTTTCAGTCATCACTGCGGAGACGTAGCACATGGTACATCACTGACAGACACGTAGAGGCACCAACTGTTCCTTAGTCAAGTTTTCTTCTTATCAGATCCATCCCAAAGAAAGGATTTATTGTGCCAGAGCAGAGGCTTCCTCATTTGTTACGGCCAGACCGCAACAAGTAAGAGTAGCGGGCACAGTTTATTTATAAAATAGCCGTAAATAAACGTTGCTAAAGGTAACAAAGAAAGAAAGCCTATGCTGCAGTAACATTTTGTTTCCTAAATTCTAATTATGTGACTCACATAATACCTTGTGGCAAGCATACAACTTGTACCGCACTAATAATGGGGTTCAGGACAAATAATCATTTATATAATAATTTGTGTACAGTACTAATGGCTGCAGTTACTACATTGAATCTACAGGCACAAGAAATGACTGCCTGAAATGATCAACAACATATTTTGGTGTCCGGGGCACAGTAGTATGCAGACCTTAGAAAGTGTATTCTCACTACACGCATACAAAATATGCAAAGAAATGCACAAAGCAGCGCACTGCCCAGGGACACAGATGTATAAAAATAAAGTATGAATTTATTGTCAATCAGACATAGCAAACAAGGGGGTACAAACCCTCCAACGCGTTTCACACAACAAGGTGCTTTATCAAACCCTCCTTGATAAAGCACCTTGTTGTGTGAAACGCGTTGGAGGGTTTGTACCCCCTTGTTTGCTATGTCTGATTGACAATAAATTCATACTTTATTTTTATACACCCGTGTCCCTGGGCAGTGCGCTGCTTTGTGCATTTCTTTACATATTTTGGATCGTTTGGAACTCAACCAGCGGCTGGACACGCCCCCAGGATTTCAGTGAGCTCTAGGAGTGGGTAAGATTTTCAAAGATATAAATCCACAAGGATCTTCATCACTACTAACTGGGGTGAGTGCTCAATTTCATCATATCTATTTCCAATGAGGTACAGCGAAGTGTGTCATACATATTTTTTCTGTTGCCTTCATGAGATTTTCAGTGGAATATTATAGTCACTCACCCAGTAACTTACCCACTCCATCATTTGAGCTTTCACTGTTTTTACATGATTGATGAATATACATAGAGATTCCAGGACTGTTGGAGCACCCATCACATTTCTATATTTCACTACACGCATACCCCGGTTTAAGGACACTCACTTTAAGTACACTCGCGAGTAAGGACATATCAGCCAATAGGCAAACAGCAGCTCACGCATGCGCCTGTCAGCACATCCTGGACAGCAATACTGACTCCCTACTTGTACCGAAGCTGTGCGCAAGCGGGGAGACTATAGAGCCTGTTACAAATGCGTTATTTACATCAGTTATGCACGTATATGACGATTGCCGTACAGAACATGCATCGATAAGTGGGAAAAAGGTAGTGCTTCACTTTAAGTACATTTTCGCTTTACATACATGCTCCGGGCCCATTGCGTACGTTAATGCGGGGACTGCCTGTATTTTAATTTATTTATAACATGCCAACGTACTCCACAACGCAAGACAATGGGGCAGTATCTTCCTGATACAGACACCATCCTTAATAGTAAAATCCTTTATACTTAGGTTTTGAGGTTGTATTAACAACCCATTAAATAAGTTATGATAAGTAAAAAAAAAAAGTGACAAAAACCCTCTACCGTACAGGGTACAGCAAATAAAAATACCACTTGTGAGCACATTCACATGTCTCAGACAGGGATGCAACCCTGTCTTTCCCCACTATCTCTTACCATACAATCTAAGGGGCCGATTTCCCCCAAGGCTGACTAGGCTGTAGCCTAAAGCTGCAATTTTTTTGGGGGGGTAGCAATTTGTGTGTGAGTCTTACCTTCTCCGGAGCGGCCCACTCCTGCAGCGTCGCGTTGTCAGAGCGACCCGATGTCATGGTGCCGCTACGCTGCGGAGGAGGGCCACCCCCGAGCCTATGGGCAGCAAAAAGGTAAGTCTGCCACTGCATTCAATGCTTCAACTGCAGCCAGGGATTCTGGGTAATGACAGGCAAATGAGCACTCGCAGTGCCACCTTTTGCTACATGACCATTTTGGACGCCTATACAGTAAGCTTATGCCTGGCGCATTACACAGAGATTGCATTAGAAACAAATATGGTATTCTATGGTCATATTTCAAATACTGTGTTTAGTCCAAAGCTGATATTGGGCAGGACTGCACCTGTAAAATATATTAACAAACACAAGAGACTCGGCTATGCAAGAATGGATGTTGGATGTCACAAATTTCCCAGCGCATGAACCCTTTTGCAGCTTAGCAATGTGTTGCGGGCCCCCATGAGGGCCAGGAAAGAGTTAAAGTCGCACAGGGAAACGGAAAAATGATAAAGAATTAGGAATTGCAAAGTGCAAGAGGAATGAACAGCATGATACAGAGAAATAGGACAGGAAACGCAGGTGAAGAGAAACGTGTGGAATAGAATTGGACTGGACTCCTCTATGGGCGCAGCATAATTTCCCTTTGCTCTGGCATGTTGCTATATCAGGGGCGCTCAACTCCAGTATTCAGGACTCCTCCCAACAGGTCAGGTTTTAAGGATAGCCCAGCTTCAGCATAGGTTGCTCAATCAGTGGCTCAGTTGTTGACTGAGCCACCTGTGCTGAAGGTGGGGCTATCCTTAAAACCTGACCTGTTGGGGGGGGGGGGGGGCCTTGAGGACTGAAGTTGAGCATCACAGCTATTGGTAACTCATTGTTAACAATAGCCTCTTTTTTTAAGCTGTTCCAATGACACAGGGAAATGTCTAATCGTTGCATGCGGTTTCCCATTTTCTCATTGCGTACTAGCACCTGGGTAGTGAATGTCTGCAGAAAATGCCTCAGCATTAGGGATGCCCAGGGCTTCTATTATTTCAAACCTCACATGATCTTCTGCAGAGGTTACCAACCGTATTTAGTTCCTCGATGCAGTAACAAAGTATAGTAATTGGGCTTCCCATGTCAACACAGTTTGGAGCTGTGTCCTAGGGCAGTGGTATGCAAACTGGGGGGCGGGAGAATTTTTAGGGGGGGCGAAGGTGTTTACAGAGGCCCCGCACTCTTCCCCAAATGAAATGCCGGGGGAGGCGTGAGGCCTCTGTAACTCACTTACCTGCTCTCTGCGGGTCTTTGGCGACGTGTCGCCATGGCAACACGGCGTCAAATGACGCCGCGGGTCACGTGATGTCACATGATCCGCGACATCATTTGACGCTGAGTAATTGGGAGAGGGGGGTGCAAATGCTGCGGCTCCCGGGCAGCGGGGCGCAGCTCAAGAAGTTTGCGCACCCGTGTCCTAGGGCAGAGGTTCCCAAAACTCCAGTCCTTGAGGACCACTAACAGTGCAGGATTTAAGGCTATTCTCTCATTAGCACAGATGGCCCTATCATTTTAACTGAACCACCTGTGCTCAAGGAGGGGTATACTTAAACCCTGCACGGAATTAAGAACCTCTGTCCTCATGGGTTTTTCATTAAAGCGCGATAGTGCTAATTGAAAAGCTTCCCTGGGTTTGAATGGGAGTTGCTGTGTGGTTGTGCGTCATCAGCACATGAATAAATTCCCCACCCTCTCCGAATCTATACCTATAGTTATATCAAACCTATATCTTCATATGAATTTTAGAATGCTGGGCCTCGGCTCACCCCTCTCTCACAGAAACATGATGGACAGCATTGTGTTGAACCACTTTGTTCGGTCTTGTGTATTACAACGACCCTTTATCTAATGCTTTTAGTGGGCTAAGATAACAGATGAGTTACATTGGGAGCCACAGGTCACAAACTCATTGACTGTTTGAAATCTGACCTGTTGTGCATGTGTTTTATAGTGTACTATGTGGCTGTACTAAGCTGATTTGTACGAAGCTGAAGTTTGTTTTAGCATCTAGACAAAAAAGAAACAAAGTTCCATTGATCAGTGCTTCCAGATCTTGAATACAAATAACAGTCAATTAACTGATGAAATGTATCAACTTGCTTGAAGAAAATGACTATCAATGCATCATTGAGTATGGTATCTAATGAAGAAATGTTGCTCAAAATGGAATATAATTATATTAATGGTTTAATATGCTTCTCTAGTTCTGAGTTTTTGAGAAAAAAAAATAATTTTATTATACATACTGTTTAAATACTTAAGCGTTTACTTTTTCTAGCATTTAAATACCAATACACAGCACACTGTATGTGTTATTCATAAGAATATGACTTGGAAACACATAGATTTGAGGTTTGGAATCTTTACTTTCATATGTGATCTATTTAAACCACCAATATATGTTTTAATAGAGATTTAATGTCTATTATTGGGATTTATTCTATTTTGTAATTTCGAGCATATATATACACAATATAGACGGCATAGACGGTATCAGCGAGACTGGAGTTGACGAGCAAACATCCATCAGCTGTCCACAGTGACCCCCTCCGGATGGAGGATCAAGTAATACTGTTAATCACACTATTTAAAAAGCAAAATACAATACATGATGTAGATAATAATAATAATCTATATCAAAAGAATTTAAAAACAACAATAGAACTTACTATGGAGCAAAAAAAAGTATGTAGAGCTAGGTTTATATATATATAAACCTAGCTCTACATAATTTTTTTGCTCCATAGTAAGTTCTATTGTTGTTTTTAATTTCTTTTGATATAGATTATTATTATTATCTACATCATGTATTGTATTTTGCTTTTTAAATAGTGTGATTAACAGTATTACTTGATCCTCCATCCGGAGGGGGTCACTGTGGACAGCTGATGGATGTTTGCTCGTCAACTCCAGTCTCGCTGATACCGTCTATGCCGCGGGCCCCACGCCACTTCCGGTTGCGGGAGAAAGCTACATAAACCTCCATCTTCAATAGAGTTACATACTCTTTGACGAAGCGCCGAAAAATGTGCGAAGCGCATTAGAGTTGCTTGCTCCACTTATGCCATGTTGTCACTTTACTCATTACATTGGTTTTAATTTAGTTACTGTTTTGTAGCCCCTCCATTTTTGCTGCTGTGCTCTGTTTTTTATGCACTTTTTTTTTTAGCATCATTTGCATCATTAAGCAACTGTGGGTGATGTGGAGCAATGGTAATTAAAGCAGCTTTCCATTCAAAATCCTATTTTTTATTTTAAATAAATCAGTTGCGTTGTGTTAGATTATACATAGCGCATTGAGAGAGAAAAATGTTCCACTCTTTACGCCCCTTTGTAATGATTTTTTAATGTAGTCCAACTATTTAGGAAGCCCCACCACTTCCTCTTTTGAAATAGGCAGCCATATTGGGTGCCCCTGGGAAGCAGGATCTTCACTGATCGATCACAGGACAACGGATTAATCGGCAGCTTAGATAATAACATTGCCTTAAAGGCCAAGGAACGGCCGCATTTATTAAAACAAAAAAACTGGCAAGAGGAGATACCGAGGGGTCCCTTGGTTCCCGTGATAAAGCATCAGCAAATTTCTATCTTGAATTGTGTGCTTTCCCCCCTTTTTTACGTCTTTTAAAACCTACTGAGCTGTTTGAGAGAGACTGACAGGCCTTGCACCTTTCTCTCGTTCTGTATTATTGATGACAACCAAAGCATTATCAAAATGAATGCTTTTAAATGCCAACCTTTAAAGTGTTACAAACCAGAAGGTATTATTATTATTATTATTATTATTATTATTAATAATCAATTTGAATGAGTTTGGGATTAGAAAGTACTGTATGAAGAGGTCGCTTTATACTGGATGTTAAAGGCTTGAGTCCAAGTATTATATGTGCAGTAAAATTAAAGCAGCAAACTCCCCCAGAATCCTATGAGTTTAACTCATATAATGTTAGTATCTTGTACCCCGGGCATCTCATGCTTTAAAAAAAAAATAACCTTTACCTGCCCTGGGCTCTGGAGGGAGCTGTATTGTAACCTCCTGGACATTTAATATTTAAAACGCCTATATCCCCTAAACAAAGCATCAGATTTTAAAAAGCAACTACATGCAATTAAAATGCACAAAGAAAACATCGATAAGCGCAGACTTGCTGCTTTAAGGAACACAGGAAAGTAATACTTGCTCTACCATTTGTAAAAGTAATTTAATCGTTTTTAATGTATTGAATAGTTTTTACAATTTTAGACCTTACCTCAGAAAACCCCAAAACAAATATATAAGCTCTTTTCACCCAGGTAAAGTTAACAGATAAAGGAAGGTTGCTGTGGAGTAATTGATCATTTGAAATTATTTTGAAGCCATCAAATCTTTACATCAATATTTTTTCTCAAATTCAAATGTGCTGGGGGATTTGATGAAAAGGAAAATAAGAAAAAGATGAGTCTTCAATGGAGAAGTAGTCAGTACGAGACGTTGTAATAACATGGTTGTATTTCTATGTACACAGTGCTATATGTAAAAGTTGGCAGGCTCTAACAGCTTACGGTTCACGAGGATATTGTTACTAATGCGTGCAAGTCCATAAGAAACCTTTCAGAGCCTTTCAGCACATCCGATGTGTCTGACGAAGTAGCACAGTTCAGTAAATCTGGCCCATAAAGAGATAAGTTACTTGCCCAAATTCACAAGGAGTAGACAGGGGCATTTGAACCAGATATACCTTCTTCAAAATCCATGTTCTTACCAGTAAGTCACTCTTTCAGACTCTACACCATAGACATTCGGGCATACTGTATGTATTGAAGATGAATTCTGTGGCAAATATCTGTATTCTATGTATCAAAGAACCAAATCTCATTAAAAATGTGTAGACATTTTTCTTTGATGCGTTTTGGTGCAATATCTTTTAGCCTTCGAATGGCACCACTTTGGCCTTGATACATAGCCCCCGTCAAATGATAGAAAGAAAGGGACGAGAGGATTGCACATTAGTGATTGTCCTACAGTGGCAGGCTACTTATCAAGAAACCATATTCCGTCTCCATTTGAGGAGATAGTGTAGGAATCTGCAGTTGACAGCCCAGACGGCAAGATGCCAAAGTGTGAGTGAGTGTGTCATAATTCTCCCTGTTCCTTCTGAATCCAGCAAAGACACACAACAAGATATTGTCTCACCCAGGGCTTTTTGCCAAAAGGTTCCCCAGCCATGCAAAACTAATTTATCAGCTACTATTATCCGGAATTGCCAAGCTTGGTTCTTATCTTTCATGGTCTCACGTTTTTGGTTTTCTGACATCTTTCTTTAAGTAGTGACCTGGTAATCAGAGCTTCAGGGCCGTCATGCAACATTTACAAAATGCGGTAACAATATAGACCTTTTGTCAAAGGCACTTTCAGCTGCCGATATCCAGTACTAAGACGTCAGCCTTAGCCTTTCCCTGCCATGCAAGGCACGTTTGTCTTCCTAAGAACATTTGGTCATTTGAAAGTAGTTTTGGAAAGGGTAAAACGGGTGCCACATTTTGTAGGTCTCTTACGCTAAGACGGGTTTAAAACCCTGCTTTTCCTACCATCTACTACTTTAGTGTAAGAAAAAAAAAAGATAAACAAAATGTATTTTCAGGTTGTATTTACGTTTCTTATCCAGATCACATAATTCACTTTGATATGCTGCAATAATGATTGCATTTTGAGGATAACGTTTTTAGTTCTTGTTGTATGGATCAGGTTTTCCCAGTGCTAGCTTAGTAATGTTGATCTTATTGCTGTGCCCTTGTAATCATAGTTGCTTTTTGTTTTCTTTTGCATGTCCTCACAGAGTATAATAAATTGCACACTACCTTGTATTTGCTATGATCCATATAGAGAATGACTTTCCAACCTAAGGTATCCTTTCCCAAAATCCCTGGCTGCAGTGGAAGCACTGTATGCTACAGTAAGACAGGGGAGAGCAAACTTTTGCAGCTGCGCCCCCCTGCCTTCCCTCCGCTGGTGCTCGCGCCACCTCCCTTACCTTAATGCGGCGTCAAATGATGCTGCGGGGTCATGTGACGTCACGCCACATGTCCCGCAGTGTCATTTGACGTGTGTGAAGTCACATCACATGACCCCGCGCCGTCATTTGATGCAGCGTTGCCATGGACACGAGTGACACCGGCAGAGTCAAGGTAAGTAATAGCATTTAATTTTAATGCCTGAGGGAAGAGCACAGGGCCCCTGCAATGGCCCACGCCCCCCCCCTCCGCCCCCACCCCAGAAAAATCTCCTGCCCCCCACTTTCTGCACCGCTGTGCTAAGAGATGATGGGGAAAGGCAGGATTGCAGACATGTCTGAGACATGTGAATATGAAAGCTTTTGTCACTTTTTTACCCACCATAAAGTATTTAATGTGTGGTTGAAACCAATCCCAGCTTCAGATTCCAACGCCAGTATAACCAGAAGTCAAAACAACTGTCTGTGAGTAGGTTTACTGGCTCTGCACTTCTTTAGCCAAGGCTGTGCTGAAAAGCTGTGTAAGGGCCGTTTTACAGTGGCGGGCGTGCGCTACGCCGTGCGCGCGGAATTTTAGTTGGCTGACGTCAGTCAGCCTTTCTATAGAAGTGCCACACGTGCGCACGGCAGGGAGAGGGGAGCCGACATACAGCGGCGAAGATGAAGAAATTCATATTTTCGCGCCGCTGCCTGCGCTCAAATGTATGTATTAGTGTTTATGTGTGTGTGTATGTATGCATGGATGCGTGGATGTGTGTTTGTATTGATGTGTGTGTGTGGGGGGGTAAATAATTGCACAAATAAAAATAAAATTAAAAAAAATCATACTTAAGACTTAATTTCACTCACACAACATATACACACATATACACACACATACACACACACATACACACACATACACACACATATACACACATACACACATATACACTTGCCTGCAGCTCCCGGCTCTATATACACGGAAAGCATGCGACACGTGTACGCGCGTTCGCATAGGAACGCGCAGCCGCACGGCCGCATGCTGTATAGAACGGGCCTAATATGTAGGGATACGCTCATAGGGCTCCATGTTAAAATGGATTAGAAAGAAAAGATGTGTGCTCATGCATGTCATTTCCCAGAATCCCTGGTTGCAGTGGGAACACTGTATGCTGGGTGATAATGGTGAAAGGCAGGGTTGCAGATCTGTCTGAGACATGTGAATGTGCTCACAAGTGGTATTTTTATTTGCTGCACCTAAAGGTGGAAATGTACTAAAAACTTATTAAATTTTTTTTTAAATGGTCCAATTTTTACTAAGCATTCTTCTGGCAGAATTCTTTTTTTAATTTTTTTGGCCATAAAATCCAAAGCCCCTCTAACAATGAAAGGGTTAAAAACAAAAATGAACACTCACCAAAGTAGCAATACAGTTGTAGCAGGCACTACGAGGTTATCACCGCACGTTTTGGCGAGCACCATTGAAAACCATGGTAAAGTGTGAGTTGTCTTCTTAACGCGTGGAAGTTTTACTGTGTTTATTTCTTGCACGTTAATGACGGTAATAGCATCTGCTACAACGGTAATTTGAGTACTTTTCACTTTATTGGCGGTCCTCGCTCTTCGACGTTTCCCTTTTCGACGAACGGCATAGCCCACACTTTATAATGCATGTCAATGGGCAGTCTCCTGACGCCAAAACACCTTATACGGCGCTCACCGATCCTTTATAATACAAACCAATGGGCAAAAAATGGGTTTCACTTTACGATGATTCACTAGCCAATGCTATTTATAAGAGCGCATTGTGTTGGATAACCGAGGACACATATAGTGTAACTCCAAGTTACTATGTTGCTGTGTCACAGTGTCAGTGTCACGTGGTTATTACTGGCTCAAATTTTTTTGGCTAGTAAAAAATGATACGTAAATCTTAGGCCAATAAAAAAAAGTTATATATGTAAACCAGAATTAGTAAAACCATCTTTAATAAAAGAAATGGGTCAGTGGAACATTCCCAGTCAGTTCTACACCACTTTTTCTAATAATGTCCCAATCACTATAGGGAAGGTTCTTGCTTATTTCTAAAAAAAAAAAAAAAAGAAACTCATAGTCCCTCTAAGAACCACAACAAAAACAGTCCAAACTTTAAGCCTAATTAGTTTGATCAAGCTCCTTACCCCTACTACACGCAGCTCGTATCACCTGAGATCTGACTCCAAGAGGCTGTTCACAGTCCTGAGGTTCATCAAAGTATCCGGCCGCTCCTCCTTCTCTTACCGTGCACCTCACAACTGGAACAATCTACCGGAGACTCTCACAGCCGCCACCAGTCTAAGTTCTTTCAAAACTAAAGCTGTCTTGCATTTTAATCTGGTCTGTAACTTGCATACGCCTATAATAATGGTATCTCTAACTGTCCTGAAATGTCTGTAAATTCAATGTATAAACTCTATTCCCTTTATGTAACCATGTATTTGTAACCATGTTTCTGTCGTCATAACTCTGTGCCCGGGACATACTTACAAACGAGAGGTGACTCCCAATATATTATTTCCTGGTAAAACATTTTATAAATAAAATAAATACGCCTAATTAGTTTGATCAGTCAACTTCTACATTTGAAATAAATCTAATGACTCTGACTAGCGGGTCAGAGAATAAACTCAAATTAGTACAGGAGTCGCTAGAGCCAAGAATGATTTGAAGAAACTTTAAATGAACAGAGATTAGACATCAAGAATCTCAATCTGTGCTGAAAGGATTATACGCTAATTACAAAACTAAAACATTAAACCACGGGTAACAGAAATATGCAGGCAAGTTAATGACTAAAACAGCGTTCAAATGTAAGCCAATTAGTTGAATATCCATGTCAAATGGCACCTCGAGTATACAAAAAAGTAGACCAACCAGCTGTCTTTTTTTTTACCCAAATAGGAAATATCTGTAACTAGGAAAGTTATGAATTATTAAACCACAATTGCACAAAGCTGTTTGATTCCTAACGCTTTTGCCACAGATCTGTTTAAATGTGAGGATTCTAACATTTGTTCAGCGCTTCATTGGGACACTATACTAGCATAATAAAAGCCCACTAGTACGCATTATAAGTACCCCTTTTTTGCTTTTTTTGCTTTTAACTTTAAAGGCATAATCCTTTAATACACATTAAGAGATGTTACCTCTTTAGAAACTTTTTTTTTTTGGCAGTCTAGTGATTTTCAATCATTATTCCATACCAAAGATATACCTGCTTTTATTTTCATTTCTTTACCAGTGGAAATTATAGTTTTACTTTCTGTTCTGTTCTGATCAAAAGTGTATTAACTGATTTTGATGTAGTGGTTTAAAGCAGCAAAACATGTGAAATCTTATGTGTTTATGTATTTTTTTGATAAATCAGTTCTGCAGTATTAGATAATAGTGACTGGTTTTTTTTTTTGTTGTTGTTTTTATTAATCTCTTAATGCCATTTTTAATTCATTTTAAAGCATCCCTTGATTTCTATAACAGGTTTTAGCCCACCTCCCAAGCAGTGCAAGATATTTGCAACACTTTCCTGTTTGTGATAATTTGTTGCAAATGTTCCCAGCAGTTTGAGCTGCAAACTGTAACAATAGATAATGGTACTTTAGTAATATAAGGATGCTTTAGATTTATAACAGGAACACCAAACGATTGACGGCTTAGGTAACAATGTAGAATTATACATTGTCACAGTTTTTACATATGAAAAACAAGGGAAAAAAGGGGGAAAAATAAAAATGGAAAGATAAGTTACAAAGAGTAAGAAAAAAACGTTAGAAAACATTAATGGACTGACTGCATTTCGCTGGGTGAGACTCACTCCAAAAGAATGACACTTGACTTGCTTGATCAGAGAATTAGCTTTAGGTGAAGAGCTTTATGTTTGCAAAGGTTTTTGGATGGACAACGCATGTTGTTTAACTTTTCCAGTGCTCTGGTGCTAAAAATCACAACTATAGCATTTAATGACATCTATATACAAGTAGGCTTTAAATCACGATGTTACATTTATTCGGAGACCAAATATCTTTTTCTTACAGCTGAACTTTACATGACTGCTCGTTGCTTTACATACCAATGTTAGTATTTTTATCACTATTAGGCCATGTTCCCCCCTTGGGCTATGAAGAAAATTCAGCAATAAAAGTTATAATTTTTAAAATAAGATATGTTACTTCATTTCACCACAAGATGATAAGAGCCCGAGGAAACAATTCAGGAGATTAAAATATTTTTCAGTTCAAATAAATCATGCACATACTCTTCAAATCAAAAGGGAATGCGCATAGCAATGATATAGTAGGTGCAACCCCTAACAATAAGACAGCACATCATTGGGGTAGATATTCCAAGCTCCGTTAAATCTGGGCATCTAACGTGACCTAAATAGGCACCGTCTATTAGTTTTCCTGGGTCTCACGGGTATCCACAAATCTCAATACATGTAAAACCAATGGTTGCTAGTGATCCCATCAGCATACGCTTAACGCCATGTCAAGTTAGCACTGCCTTACCCAAAGGTAGTGTTACTTCTATCCGGTCCCTAAATATTTTTTTAATTAGAGTAAAAAAGAAGACAAGAGAGGTAAAGAATCCCGGTAAATAATACTATGGTTAAATCATACCAAAATGTGGTGTTTATACTTATCCAGACCCTGTAAAAGACTTATTTCAAGGTCTTGATGTAACGCCCCCTTTTGTTATGACCTAACTAACATAGTGTTAAATCCCCGCGTTAACTACTGTATAAAGGATCTCTGTGGCTATGCGTTGTTAGAGGGAACACCTCTTGCCTATCATTAGCACTAACGGCCATTATAATGACGCATGGGCTTTTTACAGCTGAAAAACGCACTTAGCGCATTGTTACTGAGCTTTGAAGATCCCCGTTACCAGTTAACGTATCGTTAAGTACAGTATTTAACAGACTTCTGAGGATCTACCCGCATGGTGGATCCAAACCGGCCACAGCTCTATTCATAGCCAATGACAAATATACCAGATTACATACTGCAAGGCATTGCTAGATGCCCCTTCTTAATTACTATCCTTAAACATTGTAAAGGGCGTGTAACCATAGCACACCTCTTGATCACACCCTTTTGACCACCGTTGCCCAGCATTGCCGTTCCTGGCGTCTCTGTGCCCTACATTTTATTTCAATGATCTCCTGACCATTTACCCCATCCAGCCACCCCACCACTGGGACAACATACAGATTTTTATTTTCATATATTTTTTTGTTTATGTTTTCGGATATATATTTACTTTCAGACTTTTTTTATGCGTGTACGTTTATCAATATTATATTGTGTTATACTCCAGCATGGATAGAAGCTAATAACAGTTACGTCTAAAAAACGGAAGGAGCATTATAAATGCTAAGACGTGGATCTCCTTAAAGGAGCAGTCCCTCTTAAAGGGTAGAATAAATGCTTTGTAAACAGTTTACCAATATAAATATATGGGGGGGGGGGATATCTACATGTGACACTCCTCTCTTAGGAGCAGTGGTTAATGCCCGCTAAACCCAGCAGATATAATTTAGGCAAAGAGATAGGAACACTGCATGTAGATGTAAATTTGTATACATCTCATTATAAAACTGCATCCACCTCTCTTCCCTTCTACAACCATTACCCAATGGCCTCATTAACACCAGTAGGGCAAATGTAACGCAAAGCATCTTAATACAATGAAACAAAGAGGCAACTTGGATACGTTTTTGGTTCAATGCATATTTTCCTTTTCATTACACATTTCACCTTTATAGTTTCCTTAAAAAGAAAGTATGCTTGTCCCTGTCCCCATCATGTCATCCTATTTATGCATGGAGTCCTAATGTACAGTAAGTGACTAAAAGAGGCATTAATGCACCCCCTCTGGCGTTGAACCATCAGCAGGTTTTTTACTCCTCTTAGGGTTTTTTCTTCTTCAAATGTGTACTTCATTCATTGCATTGAGTAAACTATGAGATGGTAAAACAGCTCTATTGAAAAGCTCATTCACTTAAGCATGATGAACATTGCCTCCAGTAGATCATCAAGCAGTGCATGCAGTCATTAGCAAAATTACACACAACTCCCGCAAGCTCAGAACCCAAACCCACCACATCATATATATTTGTGTCTACAGGAGGGCTACTAGGATTGTGACCTCATGTATATTACAAAAGACAAAATGCCCCGAGTGCTACATCCAATGGCAAATTATATAGTTAAATATTTATGTCGTTAGCAAAATTACACACAGGTGCTATAATAGAGCAGGCCCCTTTATAGACTGTGGCCCAGATTTAGGGAATAAGTCTATATACGCAGAAGTGGTCAAATCAGTCCGTTTTCGACTGAAATTCTCTGTAGACTTCAATGGGGATTTTCAGCCCAAAATAGTCCAAACGGCCACTTCAGCATATATATAATATATGTCCCATTCACTTAAGTTGCATCGTTAGCAAAGCTGGCCCTACTGTATGTTATTTTTGCTTTGAGGGGTTTGGCGTTGACCAAACCCGTCTCTTTTTCTGGTGTACGAAATAAACTATGAATGCCACATCACCTTGCTCTTGTAATTTCATTTTCGTGTCAATTGTTTACAGGTTTTGTGCCCAGCCAGGAATTGGTAACTTCATCAATAATGCAAGACCAGTCAAACATGAAGTTTGCTTCCGGATCTCTGGATAGTGACTGCTCCCCCACCCACCAGCAAGATGAGGGGATGCTGGATCAAACAGGCTCCTCATGCTTGCAGATTGTAAGTAAAATTAATATAGATTGGTTACATTTTGGTTACACATTCTAAGGGTGCAACAATGTAGTGGTATTTTGGGGGGTGGGGGATGATGAATGGAGCTAATAAATGCTGATCTTTTCTTATGGTAATCAATCTAAGAGGGTCATTGTGCAGTTATATCTATGAGCAGCTATTAGACGTACAGCAATGTCCACATGTCCTTGCGGCCAAGATCTGGTTTAAGAGACAAAACAATGCAGAAAGTTTATAACGCTATTTTTATAAAATACAAACCTTTTACAGTAGCCAAATGCATGAACTAATCCAGTTATGATATTGTCAAACTCCAAAAACATGTGTTAACCAAAAGATTCCCATTGGTCCATCGCAGAAATATTGCAGGATAGCTACAATTTATGTCAGTGGCATTTTTCCTGTAATTGGCACTATAATAATTGTTTGTTCTTGTATAGCGCTGCTAGTTTTACGTAGCACTTTACAGAGACATTTTGCAGGCACAGGTCCCTGCCCCGTGGAGCTTACAATGTGTTTTGGTGCCTGAGGCACAGGGAGATAAAGTGACTTGCCCAAGGACACCAGGAATTGAACCAAGTTCCCCTGCTGCAAACTCCGTGCCAGTCAGTGTTTTTACCCACTGAGCCACTCCTTCTCCTATTGCAGTTAAATGACATTTCCCAAGGTGAAATGCACAAGGACTTTATAACTTTTAGTGACCACCTGGATTGTTCTCCATGACCTTCTATTTTCCCCCAGAAGTCGTACTTCATACAAGTACCTCAAACTCATAGTGATCATTTGAAAACTCTTTTTAAGGCGCTTTGGTAGTAAAGTGTGGGAGATCTCTTCATCTTCCATTGGTCGAGAAAATTGTTTGTTTTTTTTAAAGAGAAAATATAACATTTTCAGGAAATTATGAGTGAGTCTCCACATAAATAGGCAGAGCTTGCTAATATTCTCAAACTATGTGATCCTAAGGTGCCCCACTAAAACAGTGTGTGATATCTCCATTCTGTACTCAACTCCTTGTGAGTCCATGTGGTTACTATAGTTAAACTAGCACACTCACACCTCTATTTGTATTAAACCTTATGTGGTACTTATTTTACCACATCACATAAGAAATGGTCCTGTTACCACAAGGTGCTGTTGTAGCGTGAAACGCGTCGGAGGAATGTTTTTGGCCTCCGTTTTGGTATTATGTGTTAGTTAAACTAGTTTATTAGTTTTTTTTGCTGCTCTCGCCCTTTTTGCCTCTTTCTATATTCGCTGTTAGGAGTGTGAATTGCTCTTTATGTCATCCTTAATCATAGACAGGTTTCATTTTTCTGTACGTTCTTAAAAAAAAAAAAAAAATAACTGAGATCAATTGAAAAAGGAAAAACCCACAAATGAGGCAGCATTTTTAGTACAAACTTTCTAACAGCACAGCATGCATATAAATGTTGGTCAATCATCATTTAAATAAAAGTACATACATAGAAACGCTGTAGGATATTTTGAAATAACCTAGACATGTAAACAGTGCATTTTTGCAGTACAGGAAATGTATCTGCAATGTTGTTAATACACAATAGTGTAACATTAGTGCAAACTATCAAAATAGCAAGATACTAGTAAATAGAGGATTTCTTTTTCAAACAGAAATGCACAACATGTTTTTTTGTTTAAAGGTTATATACAGTAGTACATTCACTGCCTTGGGCATCTGTTATCTGAAATATGACCCAAAATATCCAGGAAAGCTCTTGGTTTCCTTTTGCAGCTGTTATTTGATCAGCTATATATTAATAATGTTTTTGTAATGCATCTCCCAAATATATAACCAATCTGTCATTTTGTCTCATATTTGATACAAGATAAGGCAACTCCAAATAGAATGTAAAGAATGCAGCACTGCATTGACGTGCAAAGGAGAAACTCTGCCTAAGCAGTATAGTAATATAAATGCAAAAGGTTCAAGAGGTGGAATAATCACCCAATATACAGTAGTCTCACATGGCATACTATGTATGTATGTATGTATGTATGTAGCACCTTTTCCCCCACCCTAAGTGAGATCATATAGCTACTGGTGTATTCTGGTGCTGGTGCATAACAGTGAGGTAGAACAGAAGGCCTGAGAACTCTGTGATGGTATAGAGAGGCATCAGGAAAGGCTATCAGGGATGGTTCTTCGGTCAGCACAGCGCCTCCAGCCCAGGAGGATCCTGGTGCAGTCAGGATGAACCTCATAGGCAACTCTTCTTGTAGTCTCAAACAGCAGACATCATACAGAGATTATATAACTGGCTTTTATTGGTACAGTACAGTCATCACAGGCTGTATTCCCGGAATGCAGTACCTGAAGGCTTGAGGCCTTGAGTACCCCTCTTCAGTATATATTACCCCCTAACAGGACAAGGCCTCAGCCCACTCCTGTCCAGGAGAGGCTTACTTCTGCGTCCTCATAGCAGGGAGGGCAGCACAGAACTAACTCACAGAACCCTTGCTCTAACCTGTAGAGGGAAACCCCCTCCTTCCCATGGGAGTGGCTTGTAAGCTGTCCTATCAGTCATAGGCCCCGCTTGTAATACCAGGCTACTCCTGAAGTTTATTAGGTAACAATACAACCAGGCCCTGCGGGATTTGTTTCCAACACTGCCCACTCTTTACTGGGACTTACAGTGCTAGAGGGGCCAGAGAATTAGTAGCCTAAGAGGACTTGGCTCTCTCTCTCTCTGTCTCTCAACTGTGTATAGCACTGATGAAAAAAAAAAATATTCTGTATATTAAAGACTGGGATGTAGCTTATGTCAATTGAAGAAAACACACTTAATAAGGCTAAAAAGGAATTACTGTGGAAAAAATACTTAAATTATATGCAAGTCCAAGCAATATTAATGAACACCACAATGGGTCCTTTCGGAGTCACAGGCTGCCTTCTCTACAGGGAAAACTAAAAAAGGGGGAAAAAGAAAGAGAGGCGCACTCTCCTAGAGAAAAATTGCTAGAACAGTTTTAATAAAAAGATAAAATCAACACTGGTTAAACTCACAAACAACAGATAGTAAATTGCATTTATGAGTGCAATACTCAGTCTCCATCTCAGCTGCGTGGACTCCACAGCTCCAACTAAAGCTGAAGTGGCACATCACCACGGATCAAAGCTCCACCAAAGGACAGTCCGGATCCCCACTAAAAACTCAATTGGAGGAGAGGGGTGGATTCCCAGGCAGGGACATACATTGCCAGAGGACTACGTTTTGTGTATACCCGCGCTACTTCCGGTTTCTGGCTCTCGGGCGCAACACCATGCCGCAGATCCGATACGAGGGAGACCGTGGAGTCCGAGCAGCCAAGATGGAGACAGAGTATTGAGTATTGCACTCATACAGATGCAGCCACCAGTATCCGATCACTTGCCTGGGTAAAAACTAAGGCATCTCACAGTAAATGCCTCAACATGCCTCAACATTTCTGTGAGATTTCTGCAGCCAGGCTAATGGCCCATCGAATTAACAGCGCAGTGGTCCCTGCTAATTCAGTTTGAATGGGACTGCAGGGACCCCCATGGTGTTAATCCGATGGGCCATTAGTCTGGCTGCAGAAATCTCACAGAAATGTTGCAGTTTATTGGGAGATTGACATAGATTTTCCAAGGCAAGTGATCCAATACTGGTGGCTGCATCTGTAATTTAATGCAATTACCAGTACTGTCTGTTGTTTGTGAGTTTAACCAGTGTTGATTTTATCTTTTTATTAAAACTGTTCTTGCAATATTTCACTAGGAGAGTGCGCCTCTCTTTCTATATCTATATACATATACACACAGTGTACACATATACACACACACATATAGTACAGCGTAATAGCAGGCACACCACTATCACTCTCTTCTATACCCAATTTCTGGACAGCTAAAGCACCTGGGTGTTACACCATTTTTAGTGAGTGCCACTATAATCAATGATTATATATATATTTATATATATATATATATAATATATATTATACAGTGTGTGTGTGTGTGTATATATATATATATATATATATATATATATATATATATATATATATATATATAATATACCATGTGTGTGTATATATATATATAAATATATATATATATATATATATATACAGTGTGTGTGTTTGTGTGTTTTTGTGTGTATATATATATATATATATATATATATATATATAAATAACAATGAAAAGAAAAAGAAAAGCGTCACAACTCAGCACTCGAGTATACTCAGAACAAATATCAACGAAAATTATGATTTATTTAACAGCACAAATAATCAAACCTAAAATACAAAAAATATTAAAACAAACCCTGACATCCTCCTGTGATAGAATATGTATCAGACAGGGGAAATCCCCTATGAAGATACTGATGGACCCCTAATACCCAAGGCAAGGGAAAAAATGCCTATAAGCACAAAATATATGTAGAACAAGGGGTTAACAATAACCCCTTGAACCTACAAGGCCGGCCTCACCCCTAGTAAATATAAAACCACACAGCAAGCATAGATAACACATGCACCACCAAATTGCCTAATACATGCTGATGTCAAATACATATATTATATACATACACCGTAAATGCAGTTGGTATAATCAAGGCAAACCAGGCACAGTACCAAAAAGAGACTGTTAGTATGGGATCAACAATGGTTAACAGTTCACATCAGTTACCATAGTCCATCATAATTTTCATTGATATTTGTTCTGAGAATACTTGAGTGCTGAGTTGGGACGCTCTTCTTTTTCTTTTCATTGTTATATTACTTCTAGTCCCTAGCACCGTTAGTGGCTATTACATTACTAATTTAAGTACAGTACTCATTATTTGCTTAGTCTGTTGCAGGCAGTTTGTCTTGTTGTAATATATATATATATATATATATATATATATATATATATATATATATATATATATATAAACACACACAAACACACTCACTGTATATATATATATATATATATATATATATATATATATATATATATATATATATATATATACACACACACACACACACACACACACACACACACACACACTGTATAATATATATTATATATATTTATAATGCATATATATATTTATAATGCATTGAGTATATATGTAGTAGACGTATGCAATACATTTCTCTTTCATTAAGGAGGGCCCATTCTTTTACATACCACCTGGATCCAAAGAACATTGTTCAGCAAAATTAGCCTCTTCAGAAATCAGATGTCTCTTTTTTTTGTAGAAAACAGTTACACATTATTAGAGATGTATGACATTTGTATCTTAACTTTTTCCTTTTTCCATTGCTTTAAAAAATCTGCTGTGGCATAATCTCTGCCTAACAATACGCATCACATGTTAGAAACATCACCTGTGATGTCGTAGTGACCAAACAAATGTTGCAGGCAATGCCTTGATACATTTTATAACCACATTAGCAGGGATTCACAACAGCAATATCTAAGGACAAAAGCACTGGTGGACTCAAGATGTTTACTTAAAACTATTGTTTATTCATATTATTATTTTTTTTATAATTCAGTCCAATATATAACATACATATATCGAAAATGCAACCATTTTAATATAATACTAATCTGGGGGTATAATGATCCTCATTTACACTAATCTATGGTAAAGAGAATGTGATTATATTTTACATAAAAGTTTACCAAAACAATGTTCTTTGGACTTTTGCAACTTGCAGGATACAGGCAGCTATGGCGGCCAAACCCACAATTGTGACAGCCAGGGCGAAAGAAAGAATTCAGACTCTTCGCTGAGCCCCAATCTGTCACCCCAAGATCACATCCATGTGGGATTCCCCACAAGCAAAACATCTCCCAACGAGGAATTCAGAAGGTATAGCTGTGAAGACACCACAGCAAGGAGCTACAGCAAATACATCAAGGGCAGAAATCAGTATCATCCGTACAAGAGGCAATTCAGTGACGTTTTCCCAGATACTCTACATCCTCTGGCGCTTGCTGAGCGACCTTTTAAAAACATGGATGGGATAGAGAGTTTTGAAGTCGTCTCTGGACAATCAGGCCCAGAAGATACAGAGCACTTTGCCACACACGTTCCTGATATCTCAGCTGAGACAACATGGTGTAATTCCCTGCAGTACAACTCAACTCATGATGAAGGTTCACAGATGATGGTGAGCTCTCTTTGCAGCAACATAGCCAATTTTTTTTTTTGAAAGCACATTTATAATTAGGGGCTATGCTCCACAACGGGAAAAGAGCAAGGTGCTTTCTCAGCTCCCCCCTTTAAACCCACATTAACCGCGGCTAAATACACACTACAATTTACCACTATTAAAATAGGACAATAGCTATATAAGAAGCATTATGACTTTCAAGTGAATGGCTCTGCAAGAGATCACACAATAGGGAAATTCAGAAAACCGTAAGAAAATTGCAAAATAACTTATCTACATTATAGTATAAACTTTAGGGACACACAGAAGAATGTACAGAAAATTCCTCCTAAGCTCCTACTGTACGTTTTCAATTTAAGTGGAGTCAAACTTAAAAATCAGCAAGACTCTCCACGTTTGCCCTTTTCTGCATCATATTCCAGAGCTGAAAGCCCCCAAAAAGAAAGCCACTGTAAAATACACTACATGCCTTTACTTTAGAAATACCTCCATATAGACTGATTGGTTACAACGATGGGGAATGTTTTTCTCTCTGTCAACTCTACCCAAAGTGATTTTATTGGCCAACTTGGTGCTTTGATCTGTACAATCAGTGTTTGAAACATGAACCTGCTAAACATCTTAAATTTGTCATGTAAAGGGCGTTTCTGAGATATTCCTTGTTTGTTATTCTCCAAGGTGGGTCTCCCTAAATGTGTGACTCCATATAAAACTCTTTAGTGCCTTATTGCAGCTGGCTCTGGACTCTGCTGGTGGATAGCTGAGGATTCTGGTGTTTTCAATGTTTCAACATCCTTTGGGGCAAGTATGAAGGGCTCTTGCAATGGTGTTTGTGTGAGAGAGACATGGTAGGAGTTGAATGGATGTATTTGTGGTATCTTGGTAAGTGACTTGTCTGTGAGATTAAAGCTTTTGCTGTTTTCTAAACTAATCTATCTATGCTGCAAATGCAATATTTCCCTTTATCTGTTTAATAATAATGCATGCTTCAAACATTCTCTTGCATGGTAACTCCGTCATGACCCGTTACACGCATGCGCCTGTGTTACTTTTCTGTTTATTCGCTGTAAACATGATTTCAACTTAATTGAAGATCATTTTGAACAGGGCATTATTATAATGAAAAGTTACTGTATATCCTGGTGAACTGAGGAACAGGAAAATAAGCTTGCTGTAAACCTTAGATAAAATAAGGAACATGGAGTTATAATGTAATAAACATTATTAAAAAATATGATCACAATAAATATATTTTTATGTCCTTGATTTAAAAAAAAACACTTGGCACAACAGCGGCAGACATCACATTTGCAAAACAGTCATAGTAAATAAAAAAATATATATATATATATAATGGAAATATTACTGTGTGCTCATTTGCATGTTATAGACAGGTTTGCAGCCCTGCCTTTCACCATTATCACCTAGCGTACAGTGCTCCCACTGCAGCAAGGGACTCTGGGAAATGACATGCAAATAAGCACACAGTGCCACCTTTTGCTTCCAAACCATATGACATGGTCCCCTACATAATATATATAGTATATATAGTATATATAGTATATATATATATATATATATATATATATATATATACATATACATATACATATATATATATATATATATACATATATATATATACATATATACATACATACATACATACATACATACATACATACATACATACATACATACATACATATATATATACATATACAGTATATATATATATACATGCATGAAGATGAGAGGACATGCTGCCATTTACATTTCTATAGCTCTTCTTTCTGAATCATCTAAAGGCAGCAAAGAAGGAAGTAAGGACTGTTACTTAAGTAAAAGTAATGCTTCAGTTCTTGTAATGGGCCAGCATATCCTCTTGAAAGCCAGAGACCAGCCACGCACGTTCACAATATTTGCTTTGCTCTGGCACTTAATGGGTTAAAAATATGTGTGCCGAAGACTAGAAATCCTACCTGCATGTATTTCTGATGGTGCATTGCCCCAGAGGAATCAGATATTACCAATCACTCTGTTCGTCATACCTGTACTGAGTCACAAGGTGTCTTCTCTGTTTACAGACCCAAATTATGTTACACCGTTCATGATTTCTGTAAACAAAAGGACTGAATTGGAAGTAGAATTAGGGAAATGGATCTTTGCACAACAGAGGCACACAAAGAAACAGAATGATAGCAAAACGTCTCTCCATTAATTTCATGTAGATGGATTTTTTTTCTTTCCAGCTGGGGTCAGAGGTGAAACTGAAGCCCACATCTTTGATCATGCGCCAACAGGAAAAAGAGCAAAGGATGTACTGGTCCCAGTCACCCACACAACAGATGTACTGCACTCCACAGACATTTCCCCAGGTAAGTCAGCCATGCACTTATTTGACCATATGTTTCTCTACCTGTTCATATCAGTGAAACTTTAAGTCAGCCTTCAGAAGGCTACTAGTATTTATGTGCACCTCAGGCGGGAAGCAGTAGTTACCCAGAGCTTCAGGTTTGCTGCAGAATATTTGCTTCTGGCAGTGAAGGGGTCAAGTCACACACAAAAAAACATAGTAAAGCAACAAGATAAAGGTTGGTGAAGGAATGTCCCATATAAAGAAAGGGAAAAAATGTTGTTGACATGAAATCATTGTAGATGAACCGGATATAGATTGCAATTATCTTTATGACATATTCAGAAAGATCTGATTGTTGAAATAATAAAGCAAACCCTTATGTATTCAGTTTATTCGGCAAAGGCTTTGGTTTGATTAGTGACTGGCTATTCTTGTTTGTTGTTCTTGCACGTCTGGCTGTCAGAGTACAATTCTCAGCTCCCCTTTGTTTGTTTCCTGTTGACATTGGTTGGAACGCTAAGGCTCTGGCCAGTTGGAACCCTCTTAAGCAGGGTTGCCTCAAGGACCACCGCCAGGCCAGGTTTTCAGGATATCCCTGCTTCAGCACAAGTGGCTTAGCCTTTGACTGATTGAGCCATCCATGCTGATGCAGGGATATCATGAAAACCTCACCTGTTGGTGGCCTTTGAGGACAGGAGTTGGCCAGCCCTGCTCTTCAGGTTCTCTTTTCTTAGCTCTGACTGCATAGTAATGTACCATAAGGAGCAGTAGTTTTCTAACCTCTCCTCTGGGACCAGCTACACCAGTTGAGCAAACATGCGAACACACCTGATATATGTACAGTATGAATAGGATATTTGCTGGTAGCACAAGCAATGTGTTCTGATTAACGGTATGAAGGAGAGGTATGAAAACCCTTGATGTAGATGAATATAGTATATGTACATAGTCCTCTAAAAGACCAATGGAATGAGCTATATAACTTGATACTATCATTATAAAGGGGAAACGAAAACATGCAGGTATTTCTCAGCCGTGCTGGCCTGGTCAGAAACCGTCCCTTACCCCTCCCACCTGCAGGAGATGGTGGTGTCTCCAGGATCCACCTTCTGGCTCCTAATGTGCTGTAAATCCAGTTTGATTCAAGGGACATCCTGCCATGTTGGGTGAGGTGATGTGATAATACTATTTTTTGTATTAGCTGAGTACATTTGGACTCGGTAAAAAAAAAAAAAAAAGAAGATGTTTGTTTTAAGTCAGCCTTTTCCCAGCCTAGCTGCTGTCATCCTGTTCCAAATACAAAATTCAATTGTGTAGGTGTCTTGAAGCCAATATTCCTAAAATTATATTTCATTAGTGGGATTAAACAGGAACCTCCCATTCTGAAGTCCAGTGCCAGCAGTAATACGGCATGTTGGCAGAAGCCCTTCCGAAACTGTAGCAAACAAAACATGCCTTTGGTTCAGGAATAACAGGGGCGAGCTGTAACACGTTCTCCTCTAAAGTTACCAGTATCTATTCACCTGCAGACTGGCAGCTTGACAAGTTGTCACACTCTCCCCCTTACCATCCATAAAGAGATCTCTCCAACACTGTGTAAAGCCGTCTCACTGCAAGGTGTTACATTGGAGCAAAATAACTCACACATGAAACACTTTCATTACTACATTTCCAAACCATTTAGCATTTTAAGATATGTTTAATATTTTTCTTCACACATTTAGATTCCAAGGCTTAATTTACAGTAACACAGCTACACATATGCAACCTTTACTCTTTTGGTTAGGTGCTCATTGCACTTACCTGAACACAGGTTGCAGCAGCAACTTTCGAGGCAGTGCCGGTTGTAAGCAACTAAGCGAGTGATTAATCACCCATGGAAGTTAAGTCACAGAAGGCTTGATTTAATTTTATGTTAATTGTTTTACTACTTTTGTTTGCCTTTTGCGTTGTATTTTTAAGCTCAACTGAATTACATAAATACAAGGATCCTAAGTAAAATGTTACCCTCATTAATGGGGGACAAGCATGAAGAACGGAGCTGGGTATTCACTTTTACTATGGCTAAGGCTAAGTCCCCGCTGGCGCTGAGCGCGCCCATGCTCGGAGAGCACTCCAAGCATGAGCGCCGGGTGTCCGGCTTTTACGCAGGCGCGGGGGAGGAAGGGGGCATTGCGGGTAGTTCAGCGCGCAGGTAAGTATAGATTTTTTGTTTACCTACGGGCCGATCGCGGCTGAGCGTGTGTGCCCGCGCACGAGCGCGCACGCACCGCGTGAGCGGGGACTTACATATATCTATATATGTAAGTCTCCTCCGCAAGCGCCGTCCGCTCTGCGCTAGCGGGGACTTAGCCTAAGGCGTGTGTGTGAGGTTTGTGTATTCTTATCGTACATTGGGCCAGCGACATATCATTTCCGTATATTCCAAAATAATTCTCAATACCATTTTTTCCACCACTGTATCAAAATATTTTGGCAGAATGAAAAAGGAATATCAAATAACATTTGCAAAAAGTAATTACATTAGAGAATCTGTTAAGGAGACAGCTCTACTGTCAAAGATACATGTAACATCTGTGTAAACCTTTAACAAGTTCAAGTCCTGACAGCTCACCCTAAAGAATTTGATAACATTAGGTATAGTACCAATTGTAATGAGGTTACACTATTTTATAACCTCGTGTATGGAAAGCACTTTACATTAAACCATTATATTATGTAAGAAGAATCTCTCCTTTGAGAAAATACCATTTTAAGTACTGTAGCTTAGGGCTGATTCAGTAAATATTGTGAGAAAATCATTCTGATATATGGGCAAATTCAATTAGTTAAATACATAGATTTTTGTTGTTGTTGTTGTTTTAACCACAATTCATGTGGATTTTTGGGCAAAGTGATGTGTACAGTAGCATGTGAGAAATCTAGCAAAAACTTCCAATCCTGTGAAGATGCACCATTGCAGTTTGAGGAGTGTTGGGGTTACACGCATGCAATATTCAGGTGCCAGTACTAGTGTTGAGTAACAATGGTAAGATTTTGGACAATAACAGGAGTACCTTAGCACTTGATGAACTACCTGCACAAACTGACAGCTGTGCAGTTCTCTGAAAATAACTTTTTTTTTAAATCAGGCTCTAATGTGTTGATAACGTGCAGTATTTGACAAGAAGGCCAAGAACACATTCACATCATGCAGAAACCATAATGTAAAGAATACTGGCAGAAAACTATTCTGCGTCATGGCCCAAGGAACATACTGTAGGTCTCGCTTCACTAAAGGCCAATAAAAGAAAAAAATTGGGGATACCAAAGTTTAACACCAATTGTGTTTATCTACCTATTTACTAAAGCCAGATAGCCAGTAATAAAGCAGTGATAAGAGGTTTTTTTTTACTGTGGCTTATGTCAGCAATATTTATAAGACGCATGCACATTTTATGTCCAATTACTTATTGACATGCGATTGCTAAAACCCGATACCTGGCAATATCAGACTATTGCCAAAAAAGACAGTCTGGCGTTAAGCCTATCATGCCGTATACAGTATACAAATATACATATATAATTGCCACTTTATACATTGACAAGATAAGACTAGCCAACCTAGACTTGGGCAATACAAATATATATTAAGATTGTAGAACATATTAATATAGTAACCCCATACTAACCCAACTCTCCTAGAGTCTTACAATTTGCTAATACTGTATACTGTAGATGTTATTCTTTTTTTGTTGTATTTGTAGGTTATGTTGTATCGTAACCCTTTTGATGCCTAAAAGTATTCTTTTGTAATGCATCTGGTAGCCTCAGGCATTAAAGAGGTTAAATAATTTTCTTGCATAGAGTTGTGTAAGAAACTGTAGTACAGGTGCGCCGACGAGTATTCTAAAACTTGCCTTAAACTCGCCTTGGAAAATCTGGGGCTATCACCAACAAGATCCAGGTACATGCTGCAAACAACATTTCAGTGACATTTCTGCAGAGACTAATGGCCCATCGGATTAACACAGCAGGGTTCCCTGGCAGTCCCATTCAGTTTGAATGAGACTGCCAGGGACCCCTGCTGTTAATTTGATGGGCCATTAGTCTGTCTGCAGAAATGTCAGGGAAATGTTGCAGCATGTACCCAGCATGTACCCAGCATGTACCTGGGTCTTGTTGGTGATTGCCCCAGATTTGTTTTAGAATACTCGTCGGCACTACAGTACATAACCCACCCTCTACAATTGCAACCCTAGTGCTGAATTAAGATTATTTCAAGAAGCTGATACAGTACTTACAGTATTTGTATCGCCGGTGTTACCAAATAATTATCATATTTTTGTGTATGCAAACGACCCGCAAATCGCAACACATTTAAGTTTAAATAATTTAGTGAATACGGCAGTCATTTCAAATAATTCCGCTGCAATCCCATTTTGTAAAAAAACGCCAAATTTCTACTCCGCTATTTCGACCTTTTAGTGAATTTAGCCCACTGAAGTCAACAAAAATATGTAGGAGGTGCAAGAAAGAAAGAAAAAAGTGCAAAGAGGAAAGAGGTGGCAGAGGAATGTGAGCTGAATTTTCTCTTGACCTCACCTATATACCATAACAGGTGTGTACAAAACATTTCTGCATAGCAAATCCCCAGTATGGTGGGAAATTAGATACTGGGGATTTTGAGATCTAGAAATATTTAGGTATGTACATATAAAAATACAATGTGCTTACATTTTAAAAAAATCAAACATGAGAAATGACTTGTTACATATGTTTGCCATTGTCGCATACAAAATCAAATATGATGTGCTCCAATTTTTATTTTAAGAAAAGGGTTTCCATGTGCTAATAAGCCCAGGTGCGTATCTCACCTGTTTCCTTTGAATCGTAAATCACACAAGAGATTACAAGTCTGTGAAACATCTTTTCTGACTAATAACCTAAAATTATTCATTAGTACTGTATATGTCCCATATTTGTTTGGCATGATAGTGCTAATCAGAATGATAGCTCCTTACATGAAGAAGGAAGGAAACATTAGCTGTACTATTAAGGATCAACGACTGTCAAAAACAAATTCAGAATAATTTTTATTTGAAGTGACGAGTCGTTGATGGACCTTGAACCAAGGTCTTCAGAGAGGTTTTTCTTAGGGTATAGCTCAACCTCCAAGACATGAAGAAATTGGCAGACGTGCAGTGGTAGTGGTCCTCGCAGATGTCCACGAGTAGGGGCCTTTATACTGGATCTGCATGTTGCTTCCAAGCAGGTGAGAGAAGAACTTCAGCAAGGACCGACTACACCGACTGCAACACCACGATCAAGAGAGGCAGAGCATTTTGCAATTAGGGAAACGCATAATGGTTGAGTCTTAATGGCACTGTCATCATATAAGGGGAGCGGAAGAAAGAGAACTGCCATCAGCAGTAACATTAAAGAATGCAGATGACTGACTGTGTCAGATGATGTCACAACAACAGAAGTGCCATTCTCGTGTGGGCTGCAAAGCCAACATCCATGCTTAGTGCAGTATTATATATAGCCCAAGCCCATGTTGCTGGATCTCTCCAGTAAATTTTTTCCAAGTTTTCCAACAGTATCAAATGGCCTCAGTTGCAGTCACCCTAACAACCACTGGATCTAGCGATTGGGAGCAGTTCACTGGAGGTCCACATTGGGCACATGTACCTTTAAAAACGTGACAAGTGACTGTGGCAGTCATCCCCTAGAAAGTAGATCACAACTTACAACTTTTCGTGAGAGATTAAATGAAGATTTATTGCTGAAGGCAGCAGTAAAAGGGAACAACATTTCAGGTCCTACATGGCCCTCTCATCCATGTCACTTTGTTCATGTATATTGGGTTGGCTACACAGACGGTTCTTGTCCCACTCATGTTCACCCCACCACCACCTTATTTTTTCTTGATCATGCACCTTAAACACAGAAAAACATAAATATCTTGTCGTCTTTCAGTTTTTAAAACCATAGTTGTGAGTAAACGTGTAAAGACTGTTGCAGCTTTAGGACTTTTTTTTTATCATTTTAAGTATCAAAAAACACTAAAATGACCACCAATTTTATATATATATATATATATATATATATATATATATATATATATATATATATATATATATATATATATATATATAAATATATATATATATATATATATATATATATATATATATATATATATATATAATGGGACATTGAGGGTGCACCTTTCCTTCCTTCAGTATACCAGCCTGAAAATCCTCAGATATTAAACGCACCTTTTTTTTTGTTACGGTAATTGTCCAAAACTATTTTAAAAAAAATAATTAAAAATGAAAATGTCATCTCATTTAACAGTAATACATACAAAAAAAATCCTATAATACAGATGAAAGATATCTCCTATTCTATGTGAACACAATACAGAACAAGGGCTCCTATACCACCCAAAAGAAAATCTTTTTTTCTGTGCTCCTATTTCGCTAAAACCAGGACATTATGAAACTAGGGGACAGAAGAGCTGTTAGAAATCCCTGATGTAATCATTAAACAATATCGCTGCTGTTCCCACCCACAATAAAAGTTTAGGTGTGCTGTCACACTTTGAAACATAAAAGTACGACATGCCAACCTAATCATAGTTTGTATAAAAACAAAAATCTCCAGCCAATCTCACCCATCGCCCTCATCCACACCTATTCTTGTTCCTGTCAAGCTCAATTAACTAGGTCGCGGCTGTCACAACAAACACAATATTATTCGGTTTTCAAGCTGCAGACTCCCATACTTTTGTACTTCTTTAACCCTGTCTGCGCTGACAAAGCTGTGAAGACAGGTATAATAAGCTTATATGGGTCTATGTTAAAAGGGACAAGAAGTAACAAGTGACTCACTGTGTGTGCTCATTTGCACGTCATTACCCAGAATCCCTGGCTGCAGTGGAAGCACTGTATGCTAGGAGAAAATGGGGAAAAGCAGGGTTGCAGACCCGTCTGAGACGTGTGAATGTGCTCACAAGTGGTGTTTTTATTTCCCGTACACAGTACGGTGGTGGTTTATGTCACTTTTTTTACTCACAATAACTTGTTTGGTGTCTGCTTATTTTAAAACAGGCATCTTTTTGTTGATGTAAAATGTTGACAAGTTTTCCTAACCTTTTCGTGTGGTACCACTCTGAAGACGTTTCTGTACTATTACGCTGCAAACCAGTTTAAAGCACGACGGTCAATTATTCCACAATTAATGATTTTGCAACCTTGTAATTAAAGACTTAACTGCCAGATTAATTAAGAGATTATCATAAAATGCATCGTACGAAATGGAAAATAATATGGTGTGCTTAAGTTTTTTTTAGTGTGTTTGCATTTCTGTTTTTTCTTTCTAAGCCTTAGGTCGGGTCCATGGTGCCTTCGCCCGCGCTGAGGCGTGCGGAGGCTGTGGGAATGCGAGTGCTTTCCCTGGCCATGGTCGACGGGACGTGGGGGGCATTCCTAGGGGTGTCAGGGAGCTGGTTCGCCCTCATTACATACATACTGTACATACATACATACATAAATACATACATTCATTCATTCATTCATTAAATTAAAAGTCCATCAGTTATCTCTGGTGCTATTCGGGGGCTTTCTGAGTGAGTGGGGAAAGTGTGAAGAAGTGATGACAGCAGCACTGAAATTCTTAGTTCGTTCAATGTATTTTATATTAACATAGATGGTAGTGGAAGCTGTGAGTAGTAATGTATACTATTGCTTTTGCTGTTTGTTACATTTGAACTGCCGTTGGTACCGGTAGCTTGGCGCGTATTCCTACTGCGTGTCTATGCATCGTACCTTATCATATCATTGCATTTATTCATTTACTAATATATATTTCCTTCATTATTTGTTTACACGTATACTGTATTATTATATCACAATAAATATCAGAATGACACCTGATGGATTATTTTTTAGGGGGTAATTCTGTTACACTAGTGACCAAAATATATTTATGTTTTTTTTTTTTTTGGGGTGGTTCACTAAAAGATGTAACTACCTGCAAACTTTTCCTTTGGGGTGAATACTACGCTTTCTAGAACAATACAATGTAGCTTACAACAAAACACAGAGACCTGCAATGTTTCAATATTACTACCCACCATAGTTTTATCTTTGACGAACTATCATGTTGGGTTTTAGCCCACATGTATAAAACAAATCACTGTTGGATAGATGTTGTACCTTTATTGACAAGCCCAGGGATTCTCAACTCCAGTCTTCAAGACCCCCACAGGTCAGGTTCTAAGGATATCCCTGCTTCAGTACAGATGGCACAACCGAAGACTGAGCTACTGATTGAGCCACCTGTGCTGAAGCAGGGGCCGATTGAGCCACCTGTGCCCAAGCTGGGATATCCTGAAAACCTGACCAGTTGGTGGCCGGGGGGTCTTATGGACTGTGTTTGCGAACCCCTTGGTTAAGCGATGGTGCCTACGGTCCCATAACTGCTTTTGTTTCTGACTAACTATAATGGAGATTTCTTTTTGTGTTTTAGTATTCCTCAGGAGGTAACTATCCCGTGACATACATTTCCTCGCCACACTATCCTTACCAAAGGATTGCCCCACAAGCCGGCCTGGAGTCCCAGCAGCCTCTGTATCCAAAACCCATCTATTCCTACAGGTAAAATCTGCTTCAAGCAATAGCTAGGAAATGACATACTCTGTGCACGCCTGTGTTACTTCTAGTTCCCACCAGCAAGTATAGGAGGGTTGCCTATATAACAAGGAAGAAATTGAGCTGCTGTCCTGGGTCATGTAATTTGGTTCATTGCAATCCCAGAATATCATGTACTTTTGACATAAATATAAAAAAGGGTTAAATGAAAGTTTATGTAAAAGGACCAATCAAAGCCATTGACTTTTTTTTTTTTGGCAAAGTTGTTTTTGTTGTTGTTTTTTTCAAGCAGGGGGTCTCCGGAGCTGAAACCCATTAATTCCAGCTCTGGGGACCCCCTGCTCCCAGAGATACTTACCCTCAAAGGGGGGGGGGGCGTCTCCATCTGCTTTCTAAAGATCCCGCATCACATGGGCCAATAGGCAGCCTAATCGGATGATGTCACGGCTTCCTATTGGCCCGCAGCTGAATATAGCAGGGATAGCATGGTTCAGCTCCAGAGACCCTCTCAGTCTACAACAAGAAAAACTGCACACACACAAAAATTGCCTGCTTGGATTGCAACTTTCCATGAAAGATGAAATAGGGAAGCTCACAAGAGAAAATAGAGAAAGGAAGAAGACTAAGGCTGCGTCCCCGCTGGCGCTGAGCGTGCTGAGCGTGTGGTGCCTGCCGCTTTTACTTACTTAAATGTATATCTGCAAGTCCCCGCTCATGCGGTGGGCACGCATGCTCACTCAAGCTTGGCGCTTGAGTAAACGAAAAAAACGTAACTTTCAAGCGCGCTCAACTTGCCCGCAACACCCCACCCGCGCGCGCTTGCGAAATAGACAGTACACCCGGCGCTCATGCTTAGAGAGTTGGTGACGTCACCGCTCTCAAGCATGAGCGCGGTCAGCGCCAACGGGGCCGCAGCCTAAGAAATATCAGGCTTTTTAAGTGCACTAGTGCTGGCGGACACATTCAACCCAGCTCCTCGATGTTCTTTCAATAGCTGCACACTGGGCAAATTCCTCAGTTAGGCTGCGGCCACGCTGGCGCTGATCGCGCTCATGCCTGGAGAGCGGTGATGTCACCAACTCTCCAACCATGAGCGCCGGGTGTCAGCGCTATTTCGCAAGGCATTGCGGGTAAGTTGAGCGCGGTTGAAAATCCTTTTTTCTGTTTATGCAAGCACCAAGTGCGGGTGAGTGTCTGTGCCCGCGCACGAGCTCGCGCGCACCACGGGACAATTTCACGTGCCGAAACTAACCTCGGCAAGCACTGCGCGGTCAGCACGCTCAGCGCTAGCGTGGCCGCAGCCTTAGAGGGGATTACACTGGCAGCATTCGAAAATTCACAAGCCTCTTGAGAATGAATGCGTGAAGAAAACAACCGTGTGTTTATCAAGAGCCCTCCTGTAAAATTCAGCGCAATTAAAGACAAATTTACAGTACACTTGTTCAGGACCAGTACGGCTACAGGAACTTTGGATAGCAATCATTAACATTGTAATCGTAAAATACTAAAATCATTCCAAAAATCCAGAAATCCTGATATTAAGATTGTATTTCTTTACTCTTTTAAGCATTCTGATATTTATGGCATTGAAGAATAGTAAGACTGGGAGCCTGCCTGTGAGTGAGATTTACAATTTCATGACCGAACACTTCCCTTATTTCAAGGTAAGATTTTCATGTCATGTATATTTCCTAATAATCATTCTATGGGGTGTATTGCAATATCAAGTGTAACATACTATAGCTGTTATTGACTGTCAATATCAAATTGTATCAAGCTTTTAAAAAAAGGATTTAACACACTGGAACAAATTATTTTTTTCCGCTCGGTTGCTGCCAGAATTACGAACTTTATCAATCAATCAAATCAAGTGATGTACATTTGACACAGATCGGTAATATAAAGTGAAATTGTAGGGAACCCCAACACTCTCTAATAACGTGTCTGAGATCGGATGCATTGTAAGGAACCCCAACCCTCTCTAATAGTGTGTCTGAGATCAGATGCATTGTAAGGAACCCCAACCCTCTCTAGTAGTGTGTCTGAGATTAGATGCATTGTAAGGAACCCCAAACCTCTCTAATAGCGCGTCTGAGATCAGATGCATCGTAAGGAACCCCGACCCTCTCTAATAGTGTGTCTGAGATCAGATGCATTGTAAGGAACCCCAACCCTCTCTAATAGCGTGTCTGAGATCTGATGCATTGTAAGGAACCCCGACCCTCTCTAATAGCGCGTCTGAGATCAGATGCATTGTAAAGAATCCCTACCCTCTCTAGTAGTGTGTCTGAGATTAGATGCATTGTAAGGAACCCCAAACCTCTCTAATAGCGCGTCTGAGATCAGATGCATCGTAAGGAACCCCAACCCTCTCTAATAGCGCGTCTGAGATCAGATGCATCGTAAGGAACCCCGACCCTCTCTAATAGCGCGTCTGAGATCAGATGCATTGTAAGGAACCCCAACCCTCTCTAATAGCGCGTCTGAGATCAGATGCATTGTATGAAACCCCCACCCTCTCTAATTGCGCGGCCGAGATCAGATACATTATAAAGTCTTTTCTATTTGGTAACGTTTTCAAATGACCTGAAAATTGCAGGGAAACCTTTATGGATAACTGGGAAACCCCTACTGAAAAACATTGAAGTAGACAATACGGCTTTTAGGCATCAGATTTTTGTGGGATCTTCATTATCGCAACAGGAGAATATTAATGTTCTTTCCACCCTCAGTCAGATAACGCAAATGAGCCTCCCAGTAGCAGACAGGCACTGAGCAAACAATTTGAACAGTGTGGGGGAGGTGTTTCACAAATAAAAGTAAAGACATAGAACACGAGAGGCCCCAGATAGGAGCAAAACATTATACATCTGATACTGTGCACCAGGTAAATCCTCTATGGACACTCCCCAAATTGCAAACTGCTACACGCGGCAATATTGGGGTACCTGGTACTTTCATACATTGCGCCTGAAAATATAAAGTGCAATTGCACTGATTCAATGGGGCTTTCCATGTAGTAGCGCTATCTCACACAAAAAAAATATCTTTACCCCGCTGTTTCCCCAAAATTGCAGAATCTGCGTAGTCACAGTTTATGGAATAAGGGCCTTAGTAAATATGGGCTTATATGATTATGAATGTATATCTGTCTTTATTCATATAGCGATCAAACAAGAGGGTTGTGTCTAGCACACCTGTAAGAGTATAATAAAGCAGTATACTTGCAATTTGAGGTACCGGTGCTCCGTGGTTCAGGGAAAAGACCTGTCTGGTGTGATTTCAAGATATATGAACAAATGGGAGGATCCAGGGCACTACGGATTTTTAAGAAATGAAATGTATTCTAGGCACACACAACTGGCCAGTCACTTGAGAAAGAGCTTTGTACAGCTCGAAACGTTGTGTGTGCCTAGAATACATTTCATTTCTTAAAAATCCGTAGTGCCCTGGATCCTCCCATTTGTTCATTTATTCACATAGCACTATCCAGGTACATAGCACTTTACAAGACACGTGACATATTATTAATTTACATGTGTTGTAAAAGGGTCACTCCCTTGGTATCCCAGTAGCAGAAATCCTTTAACAGCGGAGTTCTCCACTACCTTGTTGAACATCTCAGTGCCCTCTTTGCTAAAGCAGTCCATTATTCCACATAGAAAACATACACTCGTTTATTAGTTGAACGTACGCATTTAATTAGAAGTTGATGCTGATATTCAGGCCTGTACAACCAGCCAGGTGAGGTCATGCAAATTCTGCCCAGCCCTGTGAGAGAATTTCTATGACCTCCTTTTCGTGAGCAGTCCTGATGCCAACATAAAGGCAAACCTGATCATCGAGTTCTGGAGAACTCTTCTTAAATTCCTCCGTGAGCTAGCATATCATTGTTCAAGTTCCCCCTATCCCTCAGTGCTCTTGTCCCAATATACATAAGGAAACAATTCCAAAGGCAAAAACTCCTTTTTACTACCATTCTCTCACCCTACCGGATAATGACTCAGATCGACTAAACGGTGGAGCGCCCATTTGAAGTCCGGATCAAACGAATGGGGGTTGAGGCGTGCTACAGCTGAGCACTGTTTAGTGCATCTGGGCCAATATATATTAATGCATTCGAGCAATAGGGGAAGCGTCTACAACGTTTTTTGAAAACAGCTCCCACTATGCTAACAGAACTGGGGATTCCTGTTTATTCAAATCTCACCGTCTTGAAAATAGGGTGATAAGTCCAAAATGTTTCGCTTATGTGTCAGTTGCTAAAATACTGTGATAACCCCAAATAACTACAACTGCAGAGGCCGTTATTCAAACAAATCACGGCGTCAATTTCGTGTGAACTGCTGTACTCCATGCAGCATGAACGCGGCCAATTGCCCCAGGCACACGCGCTTATCGTGATTGCTTTGTTGAATTTCATGGATTCTGTTTCTTTGGGTGCAATGAAATTAATGAATTGTAATGTGTACAGTACAAGCATACCCCACATTAACGTACGCAATGGGACCAGAGCATGTATGTAAAGCGAAAATGTACTTAAAGTGAAGCATTACCTTTTTCCCACTTATCGATGCATGTACTGTACTGCAATCGTCATATACGTGCATAACTGATATAAATAACGCATTTGTAACAGGCTCTATTGTCTCCCCGCTTGCGCACAGCTTCGGTACAGGTAGGGAGCCGGTATTGCTGTTCAGGACGTGCTGACAGGCGCATGCGTGAGCTGTTGTTTGCCTATTGAGCGAGATGTACTTAATCGCGAGTGTACTTAAAGTGAGTGTCCTTAAACCGGGGTATGCCTGTACTGTGCTATTGTGCTACTGTGTCAATTTAAGGTGTTTAAAAACCAGAACTCTAAAATGCCATTTTCTGCACTCGCATCTTAAGGCGGTAAGGTTGGGAGACATCCCGCGTCATGACATTGGTATTCCGATGTACACAACGCGTGAAGTGTTCGAATAATGGCCGCTGCAGCTGTATATAAAAAAAAGCAGCAAATGCAGCATCCCATGCTGTAGACTATACCACTTTTCTATAACTTGCAGAAAAATACAATTACCACTTGTGAGCACATTCACATCTCGGACAGGTTTGCAACCCTTCCTTTCCCCATTATCACTTAGCATACAGTGGTTTCACTGCAGCTAAAGATTCTGGGTAATGACATGCAAGTGAGCACTCACAGTATCACTTTTTGTTTCAAATCGAATTTAACATAGACCCCTTCTTTAATTTAAAAACCCTAATTTTCACTTCTGGTTTAAGTTATATGTGGTCTATTAAAAAAAAAGGGTATCTGTTTTTTTTTTTAATGCTGTCAAAATCCCTTATTAAGAAAGATACTGACGTCCATTACCCATCATTTGTATTGCTTTATTGCCAGCAGAAAAACACCTTTTTTTTTTTGCGGTAATCTAAATTGACATAGCCAGGGGTGGCCAACTCCAGCCCTCAAGGCCACCAACAGGTCAGGTTTTCAGGATAGCCCTGCTTCAGCACAGGTTGCTCAATCAGTGGACCTGTGCTGAAGCAGGCATATCCTGAGAACCTGACCTGTTGGTGGCCCTTGAGAACTGGAGTTGGCCACCCCTGTTATATACTGTACGTGAAACAGCTTTTGAGATTTTAGAAAGAGCCAAAAATATAAAGGAAGTTTCACCCTGAAAAAAAAAGTGCTGTGTGCTCGGAAAAGGAACAACAGAGTTTCGCTTTTGTGTTTGTCCATTGTGAATTCTACTGATCGAGTTCATTATTTTACCTTAGGGCAAGGAGTGAGCATGAAATAATCACCCATTAAAAACATTTCCATTGGAAAAAAGGGGGATTCTTTATTTATTTTTTTATTGGTGCAATTAATTCTTTTTCCTCAAAGTCCAAGCACCTCCCAGTATTTAACAATGCATTACTGAAACAAAAAAATTCCACGCAATTATCTGGGGCGGAAACTACTTGATAGACGGTTGAATATACCTATTATTATGTATAAAAAAAAAACTAATAGCAATGAAAGTGACACATGGTATTTGATATTTGCCTGGTTGATGTTCGTTAATTTGTGGGAAGAGTAAGTGGAAAATAAGCTTAATCTTTTTTTTTGCCAATTTCACATTTTAATATGTAGATTTACATCATCAGGTCTATTACATTCATCCTTTCATTGATAAAAGTCAGCCTCCACATGATTCTCACCCCACCAGAAATGAGCAGTTACAGTAAGCCGCTGCCTGTATTTTAACAGCACTATTGGCTACCCAAGAATCCACAAAGAGCTTTAAAATAAGCAGGAATGGTTTCTCAGAAGAAATGAAAAACATTTTTTTTAACGCATTTCCTTTTTTTGTGCACATAGTTTAAGATGGCAATTCTCGATGACGGACTCAAAAGTAGACTTGTTTTTATTTGGTTATAGGTAAAAGTAAAAAGAGATGGGTCCCACAACTGTCTCTAAGAGGACACAAGTAGAGAATAATCATTTTGGACTAAAATTTGAAGAATTCATAAAAGGTTAATCAAGGGGTTATCTCTCAATACCTGTAAACAAATAATTATATAATAATAATAATAAATATATAATTTATCGACAACCACTAATGGAGCCACCAGTGCTGAAACAGGAATATTCTTAAAAGCTGACATGTTGGGGGGGAGGGGGGGTCTTGATTACTGGAGTTGAGAACACCCTGGATTAAAATGTTTGGGATGTCTTTTTTTGCCAAAACGGGAAGCCATTTCTTTTCTACTGTTCATCTTTTCACATAGTATTTGGGTGGATTGTTTAATGGCAAAGGCACTTCTAACCAGCATGTTACAGGTCTTTCATTTGGGACTTGGGACGTAGTATATATATTTTTAATGTCAATGTCATTGCCCTATTAGACAGCTCCAGATGGGTGGAAGAACTCTGTGCGTCACAACCTGTCCCTGAACAAGTGCTTTGAAAAAGTAGAGAACAAATCTGGTAGTTCTTCCAGAAAGGGATGTTTATGGGCCCTAAACCCAGCCAAAATTGACAAGATGCAAGAGGAACTACAAAAGTGGAAAAGAAAAGATCCCGTGACTGTGAGAAAGAGCATGGCAAAGCCAGGTGAGCGAACTGCGAGAAACATCTGCCTTACTGTCATTGCAAGTGTGGTCTAGTTAAGGGGCCATGGTAAATTTTACATGCACATCAAGAATTAGACTTCATACTGCAGCTGATTCCCCACGTTTCAAGAGAGTACATGTATGGTGATTTAGCTGATTTCATTTCAACTTCAAATATATATGTCTACTGAATTTGAATAAGGAAGTCCACAGGTGCAAAAGGCACTTATGGTTAAGACATAGGTTCATCATAGCTGAAACTGACTATACAGTACATGTTGAAACATTGTCCCCGCAGCATCATTTTTGCCTGGTCATGCCTGGCAGATGGAAAGAACAATAAAAAAAACACCTCTCTCATACTTATATTTATATGTATATTTTAGAAGTTTTTATATTTGTAATTTCATGCTAGCGGAAATTGAAGAGAATACAAATCTTTGTTTTGCAGCCATGAAACCAGCAACGTTGTCCTCGAGTTTAATGTATTACGATTAAGGCAGCAATTCACACTGCCTACTTTTAATTTTTATATCATGGGAAGGGAACAAGCAAAACTCTCTGTTGTTAACGTGATTGCAAGCTGTCACGGTAGACCAGGTCTCTTAACACATTTATATTTTCTTGGATCTGTCAATAAGCAAAACAAGGCAGTGAAATAAAATGGGGTTTATTTGGATAAAACCTCGGAAATACAACAAAACACAAAATAAAGAAATACACACACTTAATGGGTCTGGGGTATGAGATCTGGCATTTCCTAGGTGCAGGACGCCCGCTTGAAAGGGCTTACACTGATCGTAACCTTGTTCCGGACGTCCTGGACTGAGATTCCGCAGAAACTCTTGACTGCGACCTAGTCCCGATACTCCTGGAACTGTTTTCTGCAGGAACTCCTGACCGTGATCACTACGTTCTCAGATGAGAACTTGGTCCTTGCGTCTGACTTAGTCTCTGCAGGGCAGACTTTCCTAGCTTCAAAATGAAGCCGGTTGCTCTGTTATTTGGGACAGAGCAACTTTGAAAAGCCCACCCTAGCTTCAACCACTCAAGCCACAAAATCGTCTGGTTCTCTGACTAGGGCTTCTCCTTACATACCCTCCGCTGAGCTATGTTCAGCATGGAGGAACGACCAATCAGAGAGTGGGAATTCCTCCCCGCCAGCCAATAGAAACAGCGGATCGTCTCTGGGCTGACGTCAGAGGAGGAGGTGTGCCACGCCGGCTCGGGATTGACCAATGGGAAACGCGCAGACATTCTGCCGCTTCCCCCAGTCAATCCATTGCCACCTACTGGGCAGGCTCCACTGAATCTGGCAAACCAGAGGGTCCTCCCCACAGTGGGTCTCTGTTCTCCGGACTCAGTACTCTGCCCTGCCCCGGCCACTTAGCACCCTGACACCTCTCAACCTCCTGTCTCCTCTTTGAACTATGCACTCTATACAGACATGCCAGAGTCTATGCTGATGCCCTAGCTGACTGTATAGAGTCTTATAACAAATGTCTAAAACATTATAAAGTATATTTAAATAAAGTTTACACATTGGGGAACCTTATACTTATAAAAGAAATGGATTTGGGATATTTGGGCTCGAAATCCAGGAGTCTGGGGGACACTGGGTTGCCCCAGTGTAATTCACCCCGCGTACCGGCAAATCATGCCTGCTCGCCGGGGAGAATTAAAGGACTACCAGTAACTTCAACCCCCCAACTCCTGCAAACAAAATAATTGCATTTCTACCCAAATATCACCCCTAATACTGACACACAAGAAATCTCACAGGTCTAGGGCCAAGGGAACATGGAAACAGAAGAAAACAGGGGTCATTTTATTTTCTACATGTATTATCCCTGGTCCCTGGCTTATGGTGCTTATGTAGCTACCAGGAACCCCACGGTTTCAGGGGTAACCAGGGGGCTTAATCTTTACTAGATAGCTGGGTTACCCCTACCGTCACACAAGCTGTGGCTAGAAATGAACAGGTAGTGAAGTGCCATTGAAGGCCATGTAAGAAGCTTCGTCCACCATGTTGGTCACAAGCATGCAAATATTTCCCCCTCTAAGTATTATTGTGACTATGTGGTAATGTTTTATGTACTGTAGGCAATCTGTTGGGTATTGGATGGTGCAAGTTAGGCATTTCGGCTGCTGAACCAAATGTGTGTTTTCATAAATGTATTGCTTTACACGTTATATTCAATGTCATGTGTCATTCAATTCTAGACTGCCCTTTCAATTGTTGTACTGAATGTGTAAATAAGATTGTGTGAGCCAATCAAAATAACTCTTTCGCAGGAAACTGGTGGTGTAGTACAAACACCAAATATAAATTGCTAGTGCTGAACTAATATTAAACGACATACATCATTAACAGTGTATTGTTTTCTTTCCTTCAGAAGATCTTGATAAACTAATAGGAGACAGAACGGAAAAGCTGAGATCTACACTTATGGCTTGTAATGGAGCTGGTCTTGCAAACGCATCTGCAATGCAGTTGTCTATCCACGCACCCCTGTGTGAACCAACCATTTCCTCTCCTGTGCCTACATCCCTGCAAACAATGCATGATGTTTCAGGATCTCTGCATTGTAAGAAGCAACTTGCAGGGCATCAGCCACCATGTTATACTTCACTACCACATGGTTTCCCACAAATCTCGCCGGCTATGATACAGCAGTCCCATGGGATCTCTCAGAATCATTTTTCATCACCTAATAACCAAAGAGAACTGAGAGCACAATCCATTAATCCCCAGGACTCTCCGATTCCTGCCCACACCCCACCTCTTCACAACATGGAGATGTTAACAGATCACTCTCCAACCAGAACAATGCAAGATAATCTTATAGAAGGGGAGCTGAGCAACGACATTGACGCCCTCAATCCCTCCCTTACGGACTTTGAGCTACAAGGTAACGTTTCTGAAGCTCTACCCTTCTAACAATCTCAATATCTCTCCGTTGGTATTAAATATATAGTTTGCATACTCATAACCTTATAATGGCACAATGTATGGCTAGTGAAATTAAATATATACAAGTGGATCTCATCGAACATTAACGGTAGATGAACAAGTGTTTAAAGTAAATAGTATGAAAGGGCAGTATTCTGAAGCGTTACGTAGTTAAAGTGAAGAAATAGTAAAGTACTGGACCTTATTAAAGCACATCATTAGAAATAAAGATGTTAATTAATTATGCAAGTCAAATGAACGCACAGCCGATGGCCGAGTCACTGGGCTACTTGAGTGCGTCTAGGTCAGCACTCTGAAGGCAACAGACTTTTTTCAATAGCCCAATTCATTCCAAGCTGGCCAAAACCATGAGTAGTCTACTGTAGCAATCATGCTAGTTAAAAAAAGAGAGCTCTCCTGAGATACTGTGCATTCTCACTTATTGGAATGTGTAGTACGCATAAACCCAGCATTGGATCTTCACAAATTTATCATTTCCTTAATAGAAAATATGAAAATACTCGTAATTAGACATATACATCACAATTAACATTTCGGTGTGTTTATTTGTGTTTACAAAATTGGAATGCAGGAAAATGTAATACAATACAAAAAAAAAAAAAAAACCCCCACACAATAGAAAATATAATCATTGCTCTCAGAGCGGTTACAACCTAAAAGGTATGTTGGTAGAATTACAGAGACAGGAGAAGATGTAAACGCAATGGAGAGCCAATAACATTGGTTGGTAAATGTAACTGTGGGAACATGTACGTGTATTTCTATTTACATAGCACCTATAATGTGCACCAGGGGTGGGGCAACTCCAGTCCTCCAGGGCCACCGGCAGGTCAGGTTTTCAGGTTATCCCTGATTCAGCACAGGTGGCTCAATCAGTGGCTCAGTTGACTAAGCCACTGATTGAGCCACCTGTGCTGAAGTAGGGATATCCTGAAAACCTGGCCTGTTGGTAGCCCTTGAGGACTGGGGTTGTCCCATCTGTGGCTTACATAGTACATCATAAAATAGATCCGCGAATGGTGCTGCATCTCCCACCATTGACTCACTCCCTTTCCATTTTGAAGGTCCGATCAAGACCTTTTCCTATTTTAATGGACTTGTGTACACCTCCTTCCCATTTACATTATTATACCTTCACTGCAGTCCATAAATGGCTACTTCGTCCCCTTTCTTTCCTACCCTGTTCTTTCTAAATTCAGCGTAAGTTGGTATAGCTACAGTATACACCAATTCTGATTTTATTTTATGTACTCTTACTCTGTAAAATCCACACTAATAATCAAAGTGAGAAGAAGTTCACACGAATTATGATAAAGCAACATTATGGTTCAGTCTTATGTGACAGAGTGAAGAATCAGCCCTTGATTCTTTATTGCAAGGGAATCTTCAGATTGGCTAATATCTACCTAAAGACTACATTTTTTTTACACAAATACATGCGACACACATCTAGCGATTGCATCACTGTGTCTCATGGTAAACGAAACAATTATGTATATATTTTATGTATCTCAGATATAATGCAACTACAATCAAATGTGATTAACATCTGTTTACATTTGGATTGACAGGGAATCTCTGGGAAGAGCTTAAGGATGACAGCCTGGCTATGGATCCCTTGAATCTTATGTCGTCTTCTCCAACGCCACCACATTATTTTCTTCACACTGGGAACGGTATTGGCAGCAACAATGAGATCAATTCACCTGGCAGCAATTCACATGTCGGTTTGGGTGACATACATCTCACCACAGTTTATTCTTCATTCATGGAACTGGATACACCAATGCCATCGTATCTTAATGCCTCTGGAACCAAGCATGTTGCAATAGCTTAAAATCGCAAAGCTACCAACCACCAACCAACACTGTTTCAACTTGATCTGACAAAAATGAAGAGTTGAAGAGTACAGTAAAAGATAAATTAGCTACATTTGGTCAATATTAGCTCAAATAAACTATTAATTCAATCTTCGATTACACTGAAGATGGAACCTGTGCTTCCCAGGGCACGTATGTACGACATCATCCTTATAGTATTTCAATGTCAATCCAATACAAGATATAAAAAAACTAAAAATAAATATATATCAAATTATACAGAGTAAATTAAGAAAATGAATACTCGAGTATCAGCTACGGAATAAGCCTCCAATCTCTAAAAAAAGCTTCATTGTGAAAAGCAGCTACTTCTATCAAGATTCCTGGAGATTGATATCATACCATTTTTTTCCCTGGATGTTACAGTAACATGAATTCCTTAAGTGTGCTGTTCAAACCAAACGCTAATCCTTTTAGGTTGACGGAAAAAGAATGATGAATGAATGGTCTCTTCACTTTAGATATTCTCCTGTAACAGTCACTGCATTGCAACAAGCACTATGTGCATGATCTGCACATATGTAGTTAGTGTTCAGAATATTTCATCTGATTATAACAAAACACCCCAAAACAGGAAAGGTTTAAGGCTCCTATTTCACCCTTAAAAAGTTGACAAAGAAGACTAAATAGAACAACCTTTGGAATAAGGACAGATAAAGACCAAAATGTAAATTTCAGTGAATTTCAGAGTCCTAATATATGCAAAAGAGTTGTGCGGCCGGTGTACGCACACCCTCTGTTTCGAACATAAACATTAATTCAAGGAACTCAAAAACATTTCAGTTATATTCGGAGATAAATGGTTCTTAAAGCTTCTTCTTACAATATATATGTTAAAATGCATGCAATTCATAAAGCAGGTGTGGATGTTTCAAGTTTTTAGCTGTGCACTCCTTGCTTTGTGGCGGATTGTTTTTTTTTTCATCACACTTTTTATTTGGGATTACAAAATTATATATTTTTCCACTTTGCTTTCTCCCACACATAACTATCTCGGTTTTAGGGGGTGCTAGAAAATGGTTCTGTCCATCTTTAGCTAATCAAGAAGATATTTAACGGTCACAAAAATTCTGGATATGTTTGTAAATGCAGTATTATGAGACCCAAATGTACTTGATTAGATGAATAGCCCCTAGGGTGACACAAACAGGTAGTGCTACCAACTCTGTTACTTTTAGATAACATGACTCAAATGCCAACATAGATACAGCCACAGCCCCTTCAGTTGTACCACCTTCATCAACCAATGGTAAATACTATGGGTGAGACTACTTTAGTGTCTATGGCAATCACCAGTGCCCTTTGCCACTTGTCTACAAGAAGCCTAATACTGTAGGTGGCACTTTGATGAAAATTATTGCAGAGAATTTTTAAAGATACGTACATCACCGCTGAAAAATTGGGGCTACAATTATGATTTGTAGTTGATATTTTTATGGCTAACACATTTCTGGGAGTCAGTATTAAAGGAAAAGGTGCCATAATCAGAGATGTCATCTCCACAACGTCCATCAAGTACCACTCATTCCAAGTTGCACACCAGGAGCTACCGAATGTCTCACATCGGTTCACTGTCTTATCCAGTATCCCAACCCCTCAATCAGCAGCGCGCTTCTTTTCACAAATTGTCAGAGCCCCCGAGGCCTATCCCAAATGGCCTTGTGTAGCAGAACTCAGTGGCAACTGGGCAAAAAGGAACCTATGAAAAGATTCTGAGGAGGAGAGAGATACGAGAGTAAGTGGTGGTGACAGACAACAGAGGCAGTGCCAGCTGCTCTTCTGCCTCTCTTCACCTGTGTACATTGAAAGTCAGCATCACAGCCCTCTGTTCATTTGTCAAATTGGGACATGTGCCTTTGGACAATGGGACAGTCAGGGCCATACCGCCTTTTGGATGTTTGGTATCTTTAGCTTTTTACTACTACAGCATTTAGCCGCTTCATTGCAATGAGCTGCAGCCCCCTCAAGCTCTGCTGGGATTTCATAACCTCTGCAGTTCTTTAAAACTTTTGCACTAATTTATAAGAATCTAGATTTGCAATATGTTACATACACTTGAAAAAAAAAACAATATTAAACCATAATGTTGGAAAAAAACATGGATCCTGCTAAAGAAGTAGACAAAGTAATCCTGGCACAATATGTGTTGCTGATATGGTTCTTTTTTCAGTGTTTTGTATAATAGCATTATGTTTGTAAAAAAGCTTCACTAAAAGGCAATGCAATCTGTTTTATTGTGTTCTTTCTGTTTTTTTTCTAGGCATGTCACCCCCCGCCCCCCCCCCCTCCTACCCCCAACTATTTAGAAGAATAAATCTATTTAGATTATAATACATAGAGTGAAGTTAACTTCTTTTTTTTAATTGCTCCAAAATATTTTATATCTATTTATAAAACAGAAAAAGTGAAAAAAGACAGACACTATGCTACTTCTGTTTGAGAAAAGTACAGAATAGTCTTAATATTAACATAAAAAGAAGAGTATTATAATGAAGAAGGATGCAGAGATTTTTTGGCTGCTGCAGTATTTACATATCAGAGTTTATTTAAGCATAATCAGCAATAGACATTGTAGCACACAGTACAAAAAATGACTGTCACAAGGTCTAACATGTCGGTGTACCAGTATGAACTTGGCTGTTCTTCCCCTTCCTTCCTTGAATATTACCCCTTTTACGGACAGAATGTTCTTGAGACACGAGTGACAAGTACATTATGGCCCCAGGTCATGTGATCACTACTGCACACTTCCACATGGTCCACACCCACCTCAACATCTGAAATAGGAGAGGAAGCTTTCCTCCTCAATCTCGATTGCAGCCAAAGATTTCTGAGCGCCGCGGCTGCGATCAGCCCCAGATATAAATAGAAAAATGTCATGGTGTTCAGTAAACATCATAAGGGCCATAAGAGTGCCAGCCCTTGTGACAGTCACTGAACGTCAAAAGGATCACAGATGGTTATGCTCTTTGCTTTACCTGCACCAAACTCCAACCCTCCCAGATTGCTGCAGGTTGTCTGAGCGACTTTCCTGATTCTGCTATTGCTACCCCAGTTCCCTGCTCACTTACTCACAGGTGATCTTTTAACAATGAAGTTCAACTTAGACTTGAGGGAACTTGAGGGCAGTAATACATTTAATACGTTAAAATAGAGTTTCGTTTGTGCTGCCAAAGGAGTCTGCAACGCGTTGCACAGCATGGAGACGGTGATGGCAGATAAAATAGATATGACATCTTATTAGGAAAGGTATACAGGAATATAACAAGTAAGTAAACGTGGGATGGATGTTGATCCAGGGAATAATCTGATTGTTGTTATTTGGAGTCAGGAAGGAATTTTTTTCCCCCGTTATGAAATATCAGATGATATTTCACTGGGTTTTTGGAGGGAAACTTCTTTGCTGCACCTACAGTGTTTTGATGGGGAAAATGTCATTGGTGATAACGAAAACGCTTCCCGGCAGTGACATCATGACGTCAGGAGAAGGGTCCTCGGGCGAGAGAGAGAGAGAGAGAGAGAAACTGCAGCTACAAACTGCAGACAGCCACTTACTTTGCAGCTAATCAAACTCTCTATCTCTCGCTCCTCAACTCAAAATGAAGCTCTGTTCACGGAGGGAGGGGGAGGAGTCACTGCCTGCTGCTGCTATCTGGCCAATCCCCTGCCCTGTCTGAGAGCTGTTCCTGCCTCGTGACCAATCCCCTGCCCTGTCTCAGAGCTGTTCTGAAAGCTGATTGGCTGGAAATAAACACATTGGAAATAAACACATTGCAAGCTGCAAAAATTCCGGGCATGAATGAAGGAATAATGCCCAGAATTTTAACCAATCAAAGAGCAGGGATTTCAACAATGCCCGGAATTTTACAGCTTTAGCCTATAATAGATTATAATTACTAAGTTTTGATTTCTATAGCAGGTTTTAACGAGGCAATCCAAGGCGGTGGATCTTTTTGCAAATAATTCTTTTTAAATATATATATATATTGTAGGGTTGCAGCAGGAGGTCTCCGGAACTGAACCCCGTTAATTTCAGCTCCGGCATACACTGCTCCCAGAGATACTTACCTGCGAATTAGGTGCCAGTAGCTGCTCTCTTCGGCTACCAGGGTGCGCAATATGTCCTCTGTTCAGAGATCTCAGGTCCTGTGGGCCAATAGGAAGCTGTGACGTCATTGGCGTGGCTCCTTATAGGCCCATTTGACGTGGCAGCTTTAAGCTTGAAAGCCCTGCTTGCTGAGCCAGAGCAGCTACCGGCAGCTACATCGGAGGTAAGTTTCTCCGGAAGTAGAGGGTCCCCGGACCTGAAATTAATCAGGTTCAGACCCCTGCTTCAGTCCCATGTTTTAAAAAAAACCTTTTTTTTTTTTTTTTAATTGCCGTCTTGGATTGTTCCTTAACAAACTTCCCCAGCAGTGCAAGAGCAGCATTACAACACAGTCGTGTTTGTGATAATTCGCTGCCAATATTTCCAACAGTTTGACCTGCAAACTGTAACAAAAGATAATGTTACCATAGTAATATAAGAATACATTGTAGCTGCTGAGTTACACTGACTGAAGGATTGATTGAAACTGAAAGGCAGTCTTTAATTGAAACCTAGGAAGCAGGATCTTTGCTGATCGATCACAGGAGAACAAATCGATCGGCAATTTAGGTAATTCATTTCAATACAGGTAATCAAAGGCTTTTTTTTTAAAGTGCTGCTTGGTTTGCCGCTTTAAACATTGCGCTGCCATTAGTTCACTTTTAAATGGCAGGGCATAAATGCTTCTAAAATACTGAAGTATGACAAGTTAAAGATTTAACAGTTAGTGTAGAAATTGCCTTTAGGGGTTTGCCTTGACACGCATCTCGTTTTTTAACCTTGATATGTAACTATAAAAACCTGCTTTTTTATTAACTATGAAAGCTATTAAATGGCAGGCTTTAAAAAGCATGTTTAGTGATACGGAATTGTTAACAATAATGGAATGCGGGATTTTTATTTACCATTACGCAACCATTACTGCTTAAAGACAATGGCCCATATCCTCTATGCCAGTGACTTGAGCAGGGGAGCCCCCTGGGTTCTTCTAAGCCAATCTTTTTTGACCAGGAGCGTCCCTGGCGGATTTTGAAAATCTCGGGGCCCTCCTGATTATCAGACCTCACTCACTCCTCACTCACACGTAACACGCTCTCGCACACACCTAAAACATGTTCGCTGCTCCTGCGCTTAGGGTTGCCTGGTGGCTTCTCCTTGGCCCCATCCTGACACCTCCGGATTGGCTGCATTACCCATTTCCCATTAGGCTCGGGCCTAGGGCAGCAAAATTTGGGGGTGGCAAAAATTTCCGCCCCCATATCATTTTGCCATGCTCTCGGGATATTGAATCTAATGGGAAGGTACTTGCCTGTGTCAGACGCCTCCTTTCTGCTGCCCTCCCGCTCCTTTGGAATCCTAGCATCAAATGACGCTGTGGTCACCCCCACCCTGCCGTCACATGGCATCTTGTTGCCATGGCAATGTGACGTCCCAACGTCAAATGACATCATGATGTCACGTTTTCATGGCAATGCGCTGCTGTACGGCTTCCCGTTGGTGACGTTGCAGTGTCATTTGACAGCGAGATTCCAAAGGAGCAGGAGGGCGCACTAAGGAGGTGGCCGACACAGGCAAGTGCCGAAGGGTGACAAATTTGGAAATCCGCCACTGAGGCTAGCATTGGTAATGGGAAAACAAAGAAAGAAAAAAAACGCAAATTACAACCTAAAATAACCATAAACAATGTTGAAACAATAATAAACAATTAATGTCCAAAAGGCGATTGCTGCTCACAATTAACAGGTTTCCAACCTTATCCCAGAGTCCAAAAGTACAAACAAGGTAGCACAAAGAGCCCCAAATAGTAATATATGGACCATAGGCAATAACAATACCGTCCTCCGTTTTACTTAAAAAAAGAATGACCTTACCTCCTAGGGAAAGTAGAGCCTTAAAAATGCTTAAAAAAAAGACAAAAGGACAAATATAGTGTAAAACAGTAAATTGTATTATACACGCATGCTAATGCAACTGCAAATATGGTATTTTCAATATATGCAAGCGTTAGGTGTTTTAAGGGACACTTGCGGCCTTCTTGAAAGCATTCACCGCACCTTCAGTGAACAGCTGAGACCTCCGATCAGACACCTGGAGGGCGCTTGTACACATCGCCCAACGTGCAGTTTCTGATCAAAAAGGAATCTCTACTCTGTCACACATGACGATGGTACTAGCTACAGCAAGCACAGGATTCCAAAAACCCTACGCATTTCACCATCACCATCCTATACTGTCCCTAACTTTAAAACAAGAAAAGGTACCCCTACACTATAATAGACTAATCTATACATTAAATATATGTATACTATTTCACTATAACTCCTACAGGAACCTGATTTCTGGCACACACACACACACATATATATATATATAACCGTGATATCACTGTCACCAGGCAGACTTAGGCTAACCCTCTAAGGCTATGGTAATCCCAAAGGGGAGTTACATCTATATTGCATACTTTGTCTAATGTACTGTATTTAAAACGTACTGTTGACCTCCTAACACCACATAATACACCTAAAAACTCCAAGTGGATCTTTGTTAATGTAAGTTGATAACCAAACCCACAGATTCATTGTTATTTAGTGCGTATTTCCACTCACAGCTGTGGAAACAAAAATGAACACTTAATTGTGAAATGCAGAGAGGAAATATCAACAGAAATGACAAGCAAGTTACTGGACTCAATGAAATCCCAGACCCTGACCCTGAGAGAGTGAATGTGACAAAAACATAACTGAAAAACTAAGGGGTTAATTCTACATCTGCTAAAGCAACGTTTTGGGCCATTTTTGGTCAAAAATCCTTATAGCGTTCAATGAGGATTTTTGTCCAAAAACAGCCCGAACTCCAGCATCGGAAAATAAAGAATAAGGCCCTTAAACTTGTACCTGTCATATGAGTGAGTAGTGATTCTAGTCAAGGCTGTCTGTCCTCCTTGTATCAATCAGTAAGCTAACTAACACTAGCTATACGTCTATAAGCACCAAGGCATTTCTTACCTTGCTGTTAGCCTGAGTAGAAACAAACATTTACCCTCCTTGTTACCTGGCACTCTGCTATCCTTCATATATAGCCCAACATGTACACTGTTGGGTAATCTAAATGCCACAGCTATCCATATAAATAAATATTTACTAAACCTCTCCCACTGTTTCATTTATACACTCACGACACAAGTTAGTGTTATAGTGCAGTAACATTCATTTATTGAAATATTTGGTGTGTGAATATATGTTTACCGCACTACATTATTTATTAAGTTACATATAGCAAAGAAGGGTGGGGAGCTGTGTTGGTCCTTTTTGTCCATGTACAGTAGTAACAAAGGAAATGTTATGTTGAATATGGCAGAAATCCCAGATGAAGGACCCTGAGAGGTTCGAAAGCTTGTGACCTATCAACTACTTGTTGGTCCAATAAAAAGTATCGTACCACCTGCTCCCTCTCTCTCCCCCCTTTGTTACCACAGTATATATAGTAATTGACTAGTGTCTATCCATCAGGCACACTCTCAATCCCTACAATCTTTTTTTTTATACCCAGTCATGTTACACATCGATAAAAATAACTCTTTAGCAGCACTTTTCAGGAAAATCATTTTTTTAATCTCCAAGATTTTTACCCCCAAATTTCACCCAAACTATGTTTTGGGGTGTGTTTATTTCCATGTTCCTCTCCAGAAATCTTACAAAATACCTAGAAGCAGGGCCAGTGCAAGGGTATTCTGCACCCTAGGTGAACCTTCCCTATCCCCTCTGTCACAATCTTCCCCATCCCCTCTGTCACCCCGCCCCCCTCCCCCACCCCCCAAATCCCCGCTAAATGCATACATGATTTACAACAAGGAATTAAAGTATGTACTCTGGAAGTATGTGTGCAGAAAAAGAAGCAGAATATAGAGTTTTAACTTTATATGTAACAGTAATTGAGATCTGAATGTTAGAGATAACATGAAATTAATCTGAAACAGAAAAGGTATCTTGATAAGACAGAGTTAAGAATTCATGAATAATTCATTAAGCTTCATTTTCAGATTTTAAATCTCTGAAATTGGTAAAGATAAAGATTTATATGATGACACTCAAAGAGTTAACAGTCCACGGGACATTCGTGTTACAGATACAGCTCAGGCTGACTTGAGATGAACAAGATTTATTACAGCAGCTGGTGTGTTAAAGTTACAGGTGGTTTGAAATGCTTGAATTTTAGAAAAAGTTGTGGATATTTTTTTAACTAACAGATGAGTTTTGGAAAAGGAATGAATTTGTCCAGTTTTAGATTCCATTTCATATGCACCACTTGGTACACAGATTAGGAATATTGAGATTCATTTTACACAGTACACATACAGTAAGCAGAGCAGAGGCACAGATATTAATCATGTGACACGTGGGCAGGATTCAGGGTTTGGTATGTCACACCGGTATACAGACTAGCAGATTTGAAATTAGTGTTGCTAGATTCTACTGAATGTATGTATCTATGTTTGTATGTATGTATGTCTTTATTTATATAGCGCCATTAATGTACATAGCGCTTCACATTAGTAATATACGTGACAATCATGTAAATAACAAATAATATAAATAACACATAAAGGGGAGAAGTGCTTCAGACATAAAAGTAACATTTAGGAAGAGGAGTCCCTGCTCCGAAGAGCTTACATCTATTTTGTTGGTAGGAAGAACGTCCAGAGACAGTAGGAGGGTGTTCTGGTAAGTGCGTCTGCAAGGGGCCAAGGTTAATGTATGAGGTGTTAATTATCAGCCATCGAGCTACTCATATGCTTCCTTAAGCAGGTGTGTTTTGAGGTGGGTCTTAAATGTGGATAGAGAGGGTGCTAGTTAGAGATTGAGGGGAAGGGCATTCCAGAGGTGTGGGGCAGTCAGTGAGAAAGGTTTAAGGCGGGAGAGGGCTTTAGATACAAAGGGGGTAGAGAGAAGACATCCTTGAGCAGAATGCAAGAGTCGGGATGGTGTATAGTGTGAAATTAGGGCTGAGATGTAAGGAGGGGCAGAAGAGTGTAAAGCTTTAAAAGTGAGGAGGAGAATTGAGTGTGTGATACGGGATTTGATAGGAAGCCGGGAGAGGGATTTCAGCAGGGGAGACGCTGAGACAGATTTTGGAAAGAGTAGAGTGATTCTGGCAGCATATGGTCATGAAGGAAGTTTTTATACATCTGAAATGATATCTGGTGTTGGTGATAATTTATGTTTTAATCAGATTGTGTAAAAACAAATGGTATCGAGGAAACAAAGTAAAAATGTATTATTTGGTGTAGAATTGATACAAAGTTTTAAATATAAAGATTGCTTTTTAAGGATCAATAGAATGTATTAAATGTTTTACCTCAGGAATGTCATAATTCACCTATTTATTTTCAGCAGGCTTTAGCTGACGTCTTGTTAAAATGTTCAACATGGAGTGTCTATTAAAATGGAAGACAGTTATTTTATTTTTCTCTCTTTCCCTAGAAGTTTACTAACAGCTGATGGTCCAGAGCTTGGGGGAAGATTGGCAATTTACTGCTAATGTAGAGTGACATGAGGTTTGGACTAATAATATAATGACAAAAGGGTAGAGTTACAGTACCTAGTGACAACTAGTGTTGGTTCACTTCGCTGGCAGGAACCAAGTTATAGAAATGGGACAGATTTTTTCCTATAGAATAAAGTGTTTATTTGGCTAAATAAATTGTGTTAACAGTAGAATCTGTAGTATTTACGGATCCTACTTTAATAACAACAGTTATATAATGCAGATACGCAAATTTCTTTTATTTTCAGAGGAGTGAGCAAAAAGATAAGTCTATTGCTTTTTCACTGGTTGATTTTAAACCTTTCTTTGGTTCTTGAGAACGGTGTTTTATGTCATGACCAGAATGGGGAGTTGCGTCCTGTAGTTCTACAAGTATTTAAAGATTTTCTTTAAGGGTTACAAACATCAAGGAGATATGGTATGTGTGGTGCTCAGAATCAGACCGGTAACTTCTGTAACATAATTGTAATTGAGACCATAGGCTTGGTGGTCTGGCGACGACGGAGTGCCCTTCAATAAAGCAATAATGCGTAATAACTGTAGGGGAAGTGACAAGTGGAGTCAGTTGGGACAGCCACTGTGATGTACACAATAATCACCCTAACAGTATATAAAGGAAGGAACTATGTCCATTGAATAGCAGGGTTTAGATAAGGCACATTGGCACTTTACCTGCGCATCCGGGGGGGCACTCTCAGAATCAGTAGCGTGCAGTCCATCAGATAGGAAGTCCAGGAGGGTAGTTGGTGTAGATAGAGCACAGCTGCAGACGCCCTGCAATGTGAAGCAGGGAAAACAAAACCAGGCCACTCCGCAGTAGTATTATCAAAAAGTGTATTAAGCCAGCAAACACATACAGGGAACAAAAATAGAACAGATAGAACGCACCTACGCGTTTCGTACAATAGTACTTTATCAAGTGATAAAGTACTATTGTACGAAACCCGTAGGTGCGTTCTATCTGTTCTATTTTTGTTCCCTGTATGTGTTTGCTGGCTTAATACACTTTTTGATAATACTACTGCGGAGTGGCCTGGTTTTGTTTTCCCTGCTTCACATTGCAGGGCGTCTGCAGCTGTGCTCTATCTACACCAACTACCCTCCAGGGTTACAAACATGAAAGTTTAGGATAACACACTACTAGACGTGTTTGAAGAAATTCTAGTTAAGAAAGACAATGCAATTATAATGGCAAATATTTTATGGGAATATGTTTTTTACAGATGGAGTATTCCATGTATTCTTGAGTTAGATCGGGGTACTCATTTCACAGGTCAAGTGATGAAAGTTACATGGTAAATGAAACAAAGATTTAAAGTAACAGATCATCCATAATCAGTTGGTATTGTAGAGAGCAAGAATCGGATTTAAAATGTAGGAATTAAAATATTTCTCCTTCTGAATTTTTGAAATTTTAAAAGGGGGGAAGTAGAAGACAATTGTGATTAAAAAAAATTGGAAAATAGGTCTCTGGTAAACAAATTGGGAAGGGTCTTATGATATACAGACGAGACCACGACTTTTCTAAAGCTTGCCTTAAACTAGCCCGGTTACATACTGGGTATGTGCTGGGTATGTGCTGGGCTTGTTTAAGGCAAGTTTAAGGCATTTCTGCATTGACTAATGACCCATAGGATTAACACAGCAGGGGTCTGAATTCAAACTGAATGGGACTGCCAGGGACCCCCGCTGTTAATCTGATGGGCCATTAATCAATGCAGAAATGCTGGGGCTAGTTTAAGGCAAGTTTAAGGCATGTATTCAGAATGTACCTGGGCGTACCTGGGTCTTTTTAGCGATTGCCACTGGTTTGTGTTAGAATAGTCCCAGTCTCTGCTGTAGTTGACATTATGGGTTAGGCAATGTTAAAGGTTATCTGATGTTTGTGATTGTGACGAGAGGGGTTAACCAGGCCAATAATAAAGGCATTATACCCGGCTGGTTAACCCTAAACCCTATTGGGAGTGAAGGGGTTAAATGTATTATCCCCATAATCCCCTGTTTTCCCCTATACCATTGCTATTAACCCTAATCCCTGTTGGGACGGAAGGGGTTAAAGTGTATTTTCACCCCAATATCATATTTTCCCCTCCACCATCTTTATTGTCCCCATTTTGCAGCTCAGTCGATAGCTGCAGAAATAGCAATGTATGCGAATTGGGCCAATTGTATTTCAGACACAAGGAGCAAGCTAGCGCTCTAATTTTTGGAGTGCAGCTAGCTAAGGATGTACTAGGCCCATACATATTGTTTGGTGTCCCCCACACATACAGAAAGTATATATATATATATATATATATATAGATAGATAGATAGATAGATAGATAGATAGATAGATAGATAGATAGATAGATAGATAGATAGATAGATAAACTGTATTTTAGTTATGTTTTAAAAGGTACCGGCAGGAAGCTTTTCCTATCAGCCCAGCAATGAATGTATTAACATGCATATATGTTAAGAAATGAAAGGTAAATGGAACATAGTGCAAATAAAGTATAAAATGGTGAAGTGTATTAAACACTAGGTCGAATGGAGACTCACTTGATGTCAATCAAAATTAGGCGTTTCAGAGATCAGTGGCAGTGAGCTTGACTCTGGTGTGTGACGCAGAAACTTCAATCAGATATGGTAGTGTGCGATGTCACTCATGGAATTTCACCAATCAGGGTAAAGAGGGAAAGAGCATCCATAGTGTAATCCAGTATAAAAATATATTTATAGAAACAATAAAATGAACACTTACACAGTATCATAAGAATACAGACACATAAAATGTTGATGTCATCAGATATGGTTACTCCCCGCTTCCTCCGTCACCGACCTCTCTGTCTCAGCTCCACACTGCCCGAATCGATCGTCTGTGGGGCTGCAGGTAAATGTCCTGATGGTAAGAGGGTCTTTAGCGCGAGCTCTCACATCCGTGGAACAGCTTGGCGCAACATCCAAGGGGGAGCGGTCTGGAGTTCTCTGGAGTCCTCTGATGACGTCACGTGGGCGACTCTATGCGTTTCACTAGGCGTGTAGCTTCGTCCGGAGTCATGTGATTTTGTCCAAGTGCAGCGGTAGCGGTTAAAACATCGTAACCAAGGATTTTGTCAGGGTCTCTTAGACATCCTGCCAAGCCATAGTTCTTTCCTTGTCCACCGGGTGTGCTGCTGCTTTCTGTCTGCTCTGGTGTTCCTCTGTCTGTCTGTCAGTCTTCTTGTTGCTCCTCTCTCTGTCTTATAGTTCTGCTTCCTGTTGGTACCTTGCCTTTGTTATGAGTCAGACTCCATGCCTATGCCGCAGCTTCTGTTCCTGTACCTGTACCTGTTCTGTTCCGTGTTGGAGTTCTGTTACATTAAAGGCCCTTGCTGTTAATCTGCCTTGTCCATGTTTGTTCCCTGATCCCTGGCCTCAGTCCCTGCTCCCCTGCCCTGTTCCTGCTCCTGTCTTCCTGTTGCCGAACCTCTGCCTGTGCCACGACTATACTGCTTGCTGCCTGCCACTGACCCCTGCTTGCCCACGACGATCCTGCTTGCCGCCTGCCACCGACCCCTGCTTGCCCATGATGACCTGGTTGCCGCCTGTCACCAACCCCTGCTTGCCACGACGATCCGACTTGCTGCTTACCACCGACCTCAGCCCGTTACCCCAACAATCTTGTCTGCTCCCGCTCTTCCGGCTACCGAGGTCCTACTACGCCACAGGAGTCTCCCGTGACAGATTTACCCCATCTTCAGGAGTTCCTAAGCACTGAGGATCCCAGAACAAATCCCAACGAACCAGAACGAACTCTCTGCATTTGGTGGAAATATTGGGCAGGCAAGTTGCACCCTAGCCATAAGGATTGTAAGCCAGAGACTCTATTTCTTCATCTTTCGTTCTATAGACAATTTATTTTGTTTCCCCATTCCAGTAAGTGATTATTAAGTGTATTCTGAGGTTGTCGTGTGTTTGTCTGAAAAGAAATAAATGACAATTTATTTTGCCTGCCTTGTTATGCTCAATCGAGAATCCCAAAAATATAAAATTGTTCATAAGTACTAGTCTACCGTGACAGTGATTATGTACATTATAGATGTAGACAGTAGGTTTTGGGGTCCATATGGACTAAGGTAAATTATATGTACCAATATAATGATACTGCTTTATTTTACAGGTCACTTGAATGTGCATGGGTGATAAGTCCTGCATTGTAATTTGTCGAGAATGACTTCACTATCAATGTGATTTTCAAGTCAGAAAAAAAGGCACATCTTTTTTTTCTCGACAAGGGCTTAAAAATTGAGTGATTTTAAGAAAACATTATGTGATGCATTTTTTAAATATTTTATCAATTTTTACATTCATAAAATCACTTCCCTTTTTTTTCTCTATGAGGTGGCATACACTCATTTTTTTAGGGTGGGGTGGGAATGCTATTCAAAACCTTCAACTTTGGGTAGGTTTTGTCTGCTTTTCATACTTATTATGGAAATATCACACACACACAAACATGGTCTCAAAGGAGTGATAACTTTTATTACATTTTAAAACAGTTCCAATGATTTTTTTCTACAATAATCCTGCATGCTCATCACAGCATTAGACAAAGACGGACTAATTTAGTTGCACCTTTCCCTCCCCCACACACCCCCACCACTCTCACAATACGACATTCACACACAACGACACATAAAGTTTCAGGCTTTGGCTGTTGTGGTTTTTAATTCCATGGGGTTTAGCTGAGTCACCTCACCCAGTGTAAACGGCTGTGGATTTATTTTGTCATTGAGAGAGGGGGGGATTAGGACAAACTATTGACTGTTATTGCACACAGTACAATAAGTTTGGACATTCCTCCCCCCCCCCCACACCCCCTTACAGTAGTGCAGCATCTCCTGAGAAAGAAAAAAAATGGCTGCAGGATTAGTGAATTGAAGGCCTTCACTGTTTATCACTAATGACAGCCAAACAAAACGAATAAACTATAACTTTCCATACCTGTAAACTATAATGAATTTTTAGAAATTATAGGTAATACACACATGTATAATACAAATACTGTACATACTGTATAATGTATAATATATACAAAGTGGAGAGTAAGCGCAGATATAAAATGCTTAACGTTCAATTACCTTTAATATACAGTAAGGCTAATATTTAAACAGGTTATTGTCAGTACCATACTTACCTGTACTATACTATCTGTACCTGTACTTACCTTACTACAGTACAGTACCTTACTACATTATTTATTTATAAAATATTTTACCAGGAAATAATGCATTGAGAGTTACCTCTCATTTTCAAGTATGTCCTGGGCATAGAGTTAAATGACAAATAATACATGGTTACAAATACAGTTACATAAGTGAACATGGTATACATTATATACAAGACATTGCATGCACAGTTAAGATACTATATATTATGGGCGTATATGCTGGTGGCATGCCCATTACTCTCTAAAAGAATGGGCAAAACACTGTTAATAGTCAATATAAGAAAAAAGGGGGGAAGGGAAACACAAATGGATTGTGCCCCTAAAAGAATTCACTAAAGTGCACACCTACAACGTGTAAAAGTTAACTTTTAATATATTTACTTAAAACATATATTACCAAAGAATTGTGTAAAGTGAGTTTAAAAATGGATTAAATCAATAATATCAAGCACCCATGTAACCAATAATTATCCAGCGAACCTACTGCAATTGTTACCATTTGCAATTGCAGTAGGTTCGCTGGATACTTACTCACTCAATCGCTCGCTGACTGGTATATATATACACATACCATTGAGTTTCACAGCTGTTCCAGAGGGGTTTTATGCCCTGACTTAGCGCATCTTGTGTCGTCTACTTCCCATCATCATTAGGTTGTACTGGGATAATATAATTATACATTTGATGACATGGGTGCTTGATATTATTGATTTAATCCATTTTTAAATAACCGCAAAGGTAATTAAGGGGTTAAGCCATCCTGGCCTGATACCCACCCTTCACCCATTCATTTGTACAGTGGCTTCATAATGCATCTATATATATACACACATACATTATATATATATATATATATATATATATATATATATATATATATATATATACATATATATATATATATACATATATATATATATATACACACACATGATGAACCAATATACAAATAAATGTAGAAGGGTTATTCAAAAACATGCTCTACTACAAATACCACTTATCCATACAGACACAGTACAATAAAATCATATTTCCTTAAAAAATACAACCTCATCTTCCAATCAAAATCCTCAAATGCCAATCAAAAGCCTCAAATGCCAATCACAACATTGCAAATTTCATTGTATACATGATGCATACAATCTATGCACCATGTACACTCTGCAAATGAATGTTAACAATAACATATTCCAAACAAAATACCAATACATCCAAACAAGTATACTATTTAAACCAATCAAGTCACCATAAATCAATTAGCATTCATTAATCAAATCACTAAACAATTTAAATTCCATCCATAACAATTAAACAATTAACTATTTCAATTGTTAAACAGAACAAGTTACCATCAGACAAAATATAAGTACCAAAAAGAATACAATATACAAAAGCAAGCCTCACCCTGACCTAAAGTACACCATACAAGACCAAAAATTACATCTATCTAATTTTAAAATACAGTACACACACATTTATGCATAGCAGCATAGCCCAAATTATTTTAAACACAGCAAAACAAGTTTTTAAAACAACATCATTTCTTAGCCTGTATGTATATATCGATCTAGACATACATACATACATACAGTGGCAAGAAATGATGTACCAAAGAGAATACAATATACAAAAGCAAGCCTCACCCTGACCTAAAGTACACCATACAAGACCAAAAATTACATCTATCTAATTTTAAAAAACATTACACACACATTTATGCATAGCAGCATAGCCCAAACATTTTAAACACAGCAATACAAGCATTTCCTATCAAACCATTTCTTACCCTGTATGTATATATCGATCTAGACATACATACATACATACATACATACATACATACATACATACATACATACATACATACATACATACATACATACATACAGTGGCAAGAAATGATGTACCAAAAAAAAAAAAACACATGTAAAAAAACAAAAACAAAAAAAGAACAAGTTAAATAAAATACATTTCTTTTGTTCACTTACCATTACTTGACCCACTCACGACTCCCGTTGAACAGCTTACTTTCGAACCAATCCAAACACAGGAACCCATAAAATAATAAACATTAAAATAAAAAAACAAAACAATCCACGGATCTTCTATTTGTAATCCATCTTCATCTGTATTCTTCTTTCTTGTATCTGCGGCTCTCTTCCGGGGTCTTCTTGTCTTCTTCGGCCACGCCCTGGTCTATTTCTTCTGTAGGAGGTCCTTCCTCCTCTGCGTCTACCTTCAAAATGAGACGACATAGGCTTTTATAGGCCTATGACATCACATTTTCGTCATATGGTTCCCAAGGCCCTGATTGGGCCATGAAAACCATGTGCTTTGGCCGAGAAAAAAATAAATGATGACGTCATTTAAAAGCAATGAAAGCACAGCCAATCAGATTGGCTTTGCTTCAATTGCCTTTAAGATGACGTCATGAAAAGAAAGATGGCCGGCCTCACATGGTACGGTAGCCAATCAGAGCGTGGGAAATACATCCCAACTCTGATTGGCGTGGGAACCATGTGACGAAAATGTGATGTCATAGGCATATAAAAGCCTATGTCGTCTCATTTTGAAGGTAGACGCCGAGGAGGAAGGACCTCCTACAGAAGAAGAAGACCAGGGCGTGGCCGAGGAAGACAAGAAGACCCCGGAAGAGAGCCGCAGATACAAGAAAGAAGAATACAGATGAAGATGGATTACAAATAGAAGACCCGTGGATTGTTTTGTTTTTTTATTTTAATGTTTATTATTTTATGGTTTATTATTTTATGGGTTCCTGTGTGTGGATTGGTTCGAGAGTAAGCTGTTCAATGAGAGTCGGGGAGTGGGTCAAGTAATGGTAAGTGAACAAAAGAAATTTATTTAATTTAACGTGTTCTTTTTTTTTTTTACATGTGTTTTTTTGGGTTTTTTTGGTACATCATTTCTTGCCACTGTATGTATGTATGTAGGTATGTATGTATGTATGTATGTATGTATGTATGTATGTATGTATGTATGTATGTATGTATGTATGTATGTCTAGATCGATATATACATACAGGGTAAGAAATGGTTTGGTAGGAAATGCTTGTATTGCTGTGTTTAAAATGATTTGGGCTATGCTGCTATGCATAAATGTGTGTGTAATGTTTTTTAAAATTAGATAGATGTAATTTATGGTCTTGTATGGTGTACTTTAGGTCAGGGTGAGGCTTGCTTTTGTATATTGTATTCTTTTTGGTACATCATTTCTTGCCACTGTATGTATGTATGTATGTTTGTCTAAATCAATATATACATACAGGGTAAGAAATGATGTTGTTTTAAAAGCTTGTTTTGCTGTGTTTAAAATGATTTGGGCTATGCTGCTATGCATAAATGTGTGTGTAATGTATTTTAAAATTAGATAGATGTAATCTTTGGTCTTGAATGGTGTACTTTAGGTCAGGGTGAGGCTTGCTTTTGTATATTGTATTCTTTTTGGTACTTATATTTTGTCTGATGGTAACTTGTTCTGTTTAACAATTGAAATAGTTAATTGTTTAATTGTTATGGATGGAATTTAAATTGTTTAGTGATTTGATTAATGAATGCTAATTGATTTATGGTGACTTGATTGGTTTAAATAGTATACTTGTTTGGATGTATTGGTATTTTGTTTGGAATATGTTATTGTTAACATTCATTTGCAGAGTGTACATGGTGCATAGATTGTATGCATCATGTATACAATGTAAATGCAATGTTTTGATTGGCATTTGAGGCTTTTGATTGGCATTTGAGGATTTTGATTGGAAGATGAGGTTGTATTTTTTTTTTAATACTTACATTTTTATTGAGCATTTTTTTACATACGAAATAAGAATTAACAAAACATATAACAGATAAAGAGGGGGTCGGGAAGGGGGGGGAGGGGTAGAATTTGTAAAAATATAGCATTGTACGCAACAATTTAATTACCACATGTATCACTCTGTTCCAAATATTCTAATCTATATATGGGGATATACCTGCATGGCGAAACCAAGGGGCCCAAATCTCAGAAAATTGCGAGGTAGAGCCGTTCAGATAGGCTGAGAGTTTTCCATATAAACTATATGCCAAATTTTGTTATTTATTTGGTTTAAGGATGGGGGGCAGGTTGTTTCCAATTTTTGGCAATTGTACACCGTGTAGCATTTAACATTTGGACTAGTACTCTAGCTTTTTTTCGGGGAATATTGGCTATTGGCTTGCCTAGCAATATATATACTGGGTCATGTGGGACAGTGATTTCTAGGATCTTGTGTATTAAGGTGAACACTTCCGTCCATGTTTGTTGGATTTTGGGACATGACCAGAATATATGCAGAATATTCCCCACTTCACCACAACCACGCCAGCACAAAGGGAAGACCCCTGGGAGAAAAGAGTGCAGCCTGGCAGGAGTCATATACCATCTGAATATTAACTTGTAAATATTCTCTTTTATTACAACGCACAATGAATTTTTGGAGGCAGCTTCCCAGATGTCTTCCAGGTATCGAGATCTATACAGACGTTAAGATCTTTTTCCCAGGATACCATATATTTATCTGGGGTTTGGTTACTCTTGATAGAGGATATACTTTGATATATTCTGGAGATATTGCCCTTTGTGTGGGGCTGGTGTAGACACCAGTCCTCAAACAGAGTTAAAGCATGGGATTGACTTGATTTGTAGACTGATTGGATATAATGCCTAACCTGGAGAAATCTGAAAAAATCGGAAGAGGGGATATCATGATTCGTTTGTAGAGAAGCGAATGGGGGGACTTTCCCTTGAACAAGAATATCTTTGACTCTCGTGAGTCCTTTTTGAACCCAGGTATGGGAGAGCGGGTTTTCTGTGTAAAAAGGAAGGGAGTGGTCCGAGAATAGGGGTTGCATGAGGGAAGGGGTACCGGTTAGTTGAAACTTGGATTTGAGGGAGTCCCAGATGTTACAGGCAAAGGATATCACCGGGTTCTTGAGACTCTCGGGTGGTCTAGACTTTTTGTTAAGCCAGAGAAGATTTTTTTATTCTGCATGGAGAACAAATCAAATCCTCTATCTCGACCCACCTCCTTTCGGTTGGGTTTGAATGCCAGCTAACAAGTTGCCCTAATTGAGCTGCTCTATAGTAGTTTTGTAAGTTCGGAAGAGCTAAGCCTCCTTCTGATTTGGACTTATAAAGAATATCTTTGCGAACTCTAGGTCGCCTCTTTTGCCAGACAAACTTCAACATTTTCTTCTGAATATTATTTAGATCTTTCTGACAGATTTTAACCGGGAGAGTTTGAAAGAGATAGAGGAGTCGAGGTAAAATATTCATTTTAATAGTGGTTTTTCTCCCAAACCAAGATATTATATATGGGTTCCAAGTGGCTAAGTCCTTGACTATCTGGTCAAAGAAGGGTTTAAAATTTGCGTTGTATAAAGTTGAATAATTTTTTGTTAGTTGAACTCCTAGATATTTAATATGGTTCGCGTTCAATTTAAAGTCAAAATTTAGTTGGAGTAATTTTACTAATTCTTTAGGGAGGTTTAAACTAAGGGCCATGGATTTGGAATGATTCATTTTATAACCTGAAAGTGAGCCGAATTCTGATAGAACATGATAAAGATAAGGGAGGGATGTGAGAGGTTTTTAAACAGTCAATAGTATATCGTCCGCAAAAAGAGCTATTTTGAATTTTTCCTGACCAACAGAAATACCCGCAATATTGGGGTTCATCCTTATCTGGCATGCTAATGGTTCTATGGCTAAGGCAAACAACAAAGGTGAGAGCGGACAACCCTGCCTAGTTCCATTTAATATTGAAAAGGGGGCAGACAGAGAGCTGTTCGTCCTCACAGTGGCCATTGGTGTGGAGTATAGTGTGTTTATACTATTTAAAATTTTGGCTGTGAATCCCATCTGCGAAAGCGTAGCTGACAAACTGCCAATCTAATCGATCGAACGCTTTTTCTGCGTCTAAAGAGAGTAATAGAGATGGGCACTTTGTAAGATTTGCTACGTCTTTTAGATTCCCTGTCCTCCTTGTGTTGTCAAGGGGTTGTCTGCCCAGGACAAATCCCACCTGGTCCGGATGAACCAATTTAGGGAGGATACTATTTAATCTGTTGGCCAGGATCTTTGCGTATAGTTTTAGGTCTGTATTTAACAGCGAAATAGGTCTGTAGCTAGAACACAACAGAGGATCTTTCCCCTCTTTGGGGATTACCACTATGGTAGCTTGGAGCATATCTCTAGGAGGGGGAAGGCCTAGTTGCATCTCATTGAATACTTTGGTAAGAAATGGAAGGAGAGTTGTGGAATATTTCTTGTAATAAAGATTAGAAAATCCATCCGGACCAGGGGCCTTCCCAATTTTCAGGGATTTTATTGCTTCCATAATTTCCAGGGGCTCTATAGTTTTTTCAAGGTTTGTCATGTAATTTGGGTCTAGAGTGGGGAGTCGGCATTCTGCTAGATAATTCCGAATCTTTATTGCTCTTTTCTCTCTAGCCGAGTCTCCCACTGGGCCTGGTAGACTGTAAAGGGATGTGTAGTAGTCCCTAAATGTATCACTTATAATTTTGGGGTTTTGAGATACTGAACCATTTTTAGTGTAGATGTTGTGAATTTTAGCTTTAGCTTGTTTTTGCTTTAATTTACGTGCCAACATTTTATCTGCTTTATTGCTTTTTTCATAGTATTTCTGTTAAGTCCATCTTATAGCTCTTTCTGCGTTTGAGACTAACAAGAGGTTTAGTTCGCCCCTCACTGAGATTATTTGCCTGTAATTTTTCCGGGAGGGGTTTGACTTGTGAATAAATTCTTGCTCTGATAATTTTTGTGTTAGTATTTCAATTTGTTTTGTTTTTTCTTTTTTTTACCGAGAAGCCAGGGCAATCAGTTTGCCTCTTATCACTGATTTGTGGGCTTCCCAAAGGGTAAAAGAGGAAACCTCTGGGGTATTGTTTATTTCAAAATATTGGGCCAGATCTTTTTCTATTAGTTGGAGATTTTCTGGGTTCAATAGAAGGGATTCATTCAAGGACCACGACCTTGTTATATTTTTGGGAGTGAGGCCTACTAGCCTGGTTATAAGTGTAGAATGGTCTGACCAAGCAGAGGGGGCGATTACAGCTGAGGAGATATTATCACTAATTTGTTGATCTATTAGGATATAGTCAATTCGAGAGTAGCTATTATGGGGGTGAGAAAAAAAGGAAAAATCCTTTACTTTGTTATTTACTAATCTCCGGGAGTCTACCAACTGCAGCTCCTTGGTCAAAGAAATGAGACCCCGAGTAGAGGGAGCTATTTTTTGTGGCGGTGGGAGACTGGGGGATTTATCTAAATTTGGGTCCATAATTGCGTTTAAGTCTCCTGCTAAAATTAAAAGGCCTTGGAAGAAAGATTCTTGATTGTCGTTAGGGGCGTAAGTGTTTACTATTGTTATATCGGTAGAGTCCAGTGACCAAGTAATAATTAGAATTCTTCCAGCGAGGTCACTTTTAATTTTGTCTACTTTGAAATTAAATTTTTTATGGAGGAGTGTAGCTACGCTATTCTTTTTCGTGGGAGCTGATGAGTGGTAGACAAGAGGGTAGTCACTGCTAAACAGCAGCGATTGGTCCTCTTTTTTCAGGTGGGTCTCTTGTAACAAAATTATATCTCCTGACAGTCTTTTGGCTTCCAAAAGAGCAATACGTCTCTTTCGGGGGTTGTTTAAGCCCTTGGTGTTTTGGGATATTATATTAATCGGCATGGTGGTGGTTCAGAATTCTGTGATACAAATGAACAGAGTGATAACTTACATTTAGTTGAAGGGTCGGTACCTCCGTCTTCAGAAACAATCTGGTATGGGAACATGTACAATGAGAGATATACATATTATTCCATAAAAGTGGCAAATGCTTACAAAACTTGGAGGAGGGGAAGGGTAGAGGGGGGAGGGAGGGATAAACCGAGGACCCCGGCTTCCAAACATTGTTTGGGGGGACCAGCCATAGTGGAACCCGTGGTGCGAGTCTCTCGCACTCACAGGTTAAATGAACATGAATACACATCAGGGGAAAAAAAAACAAGAATGGGGGGTATTGAACGTTATAGCTGTTTACAGCAACATGTCCTTACTCAATTTTTAAAAAAGCATTAAGTAGGATTGGTTGGCATCTATACTTTGGCAGGCTGCACTTGAAGTCTAAGGGGTGGAGAGGGACAAAAAACATGGAAAAAATCATGTATATCAGTCCCTCTAAGTATTCAGATTAGTACAAAACTGACTGTCAAACTTTAAATGTCTCAACTTTGCGGGTAACTTGGGAGAACAGTTCCACAGTGAACAAGGACATAGCCTGAGTTTTGGAGTTTGCACACTTTAGAAACTTAGAAACTAAACTCAGTGGTTTCTTGATGTGCAGGTTGTCGTGGTCATTGTGGCTTGGTCGAGTTGGTCGACGTGCTCCAGATATCTCGACCGTTGATTAGTTTTTAGATAGATTGCTGGAGTGAACAACGTCTCAGCTTGTACCTTATGACCAGACCACGTTTTGGTTTGCCTGTCGTCTTGAATGGGTGTTAGGAAAGTTTCCAGCTCTGGTTTTTCAAGTGGGTTGGGTCCTAGCTCACCCAGAGGTTGAAGTTTTCGTCCATGCCTGGCGTTGTGCCTTAGGTGATTGACAAGGCCTTTGAGAGGCTTCCGGATCTTCTGGTTCGAGTAGGCCTAATGTTCGTAGTTTTGCCTCACCCTCTGCTGGTGAGAGTAGAATATGCATAGTTTCTTGATAGGTGAACAGTAGTTTACACGGGAAGCCCCAGCGGTAGCGGATTTTGTTGTTCCGCAGCGAGTTGGTGATCTGCGCGAACATTCTCCGCTTATTCAGCGTGGTTTGAGCCAAGTCCGGGAAGATGAGGAGTGGAACATTATCTTGCTCTATCTTTGGGTTTGTTCTAGTGACTCTCAATATTTCCTCTTTAATACGGAAATAGTGTAGGCGTGTGATCACGTCCCGTGGCTTCGCTGGGTCAAGGCCTTTCGGTCTAGGAAGCCTATGTGCTCTGTCCATCTGAAGTTTTCATCCGGTGTTTCGGGTAACAGGGACTTGAAAAGCCGGGTGAGATATGCGTCTAATTGGGCGTTATCCACTTCTTCTGGGACGCCTCTGATCCGCAGGTTTTTGCGTCGTGACCGGTTCTCCGTGTCTTCTAGTTTTACAAAGATTGTTTTGACTTGGGTTTTTAATTCTTCGATTTCTTGTGCTTGGGACTCTTGTGCCAGGGCGGTGTTATCCACCTTCTCCTCCACTTCCACAATGCGGTCTCCTATGGACGCAATCTCCGCTCTGATGCTGTGGCGGAAGCTCTGCATCTCGGAGTGAAAAGAGCTTTATAATTCCAGCACAAACCCCATCATAGCTTTGCGGGCAAGCGGGGCGTCCGTCTCCTCTCCAGAGTCTGGATCTGATTCTGCGTCTCCACCTGCGGTGGACGCTTCTTGGTCTTTTGAGCTTTGTTTTTTGAAGAAGAGGGAAGCCTCCCGCTGGACCGCTGTTTTTTTTTGTTCTTTAGTGAACGGCATATTTGTTGTTAGTCAGTCAATTTTTGCTGAACATAGAGCTGGGTTTGTTTGAATGATGTAAACAGAAGGATTTTAAGTTGAGATGAGCCCCCTCATTCTTAAAGTGTCCCGATCACACACATATTGTTTACAATTCTTTATTTGATTTTTTGTAAACAATATGGTAATTTGGTCCCTTCTTTCTCATCTGGGCTAAGCCTGCACTGGGCCCAGTGGTCAATTTAAAGGAGGTCGTGGGGCTTTAGAGTAGGATTTACTTGGAGGGGAGGGAGAATGGAAGTTCTTTTTGTGCTCTTTGCCAGGTCTTTATATGTAGCCTGCATCTATTTCTTTACAGCACAGCAGAGGTGGGCAGGCTGGGTGAACCAAGATGACCACCAGCCTCTTCGCAGCAGGGCTGCACTAACAGGCAGCTCCCTTCCCCCGGGATGGGTCTCCCCCTCCCCTTCGGATCTCGCGGGTCCCTGTCTCACAAGAGGGATCACCTGCACTGGCTCCGCTGCGGCTGCACGCTTATGTGCCTTTCTCAGCACCTCATACACCGGCCGGCGCCATCTTGGGACTCCGGCTCGGTGCGGGTGTACAGAGATTGTCGGGGGAGGGGGCGGGTGATCACCACTCCGACCCTTATAGTGAGCCTCTTCCCTGCGCCGCAGTGTGGGGTTCTCCCTTACCTCCGCTCACCATGTGGGACTCGGGGATCGGGCGCTACTTCTGCCGCGCGGTCCCGGAGGCCATCTTTGAGTTTTTGGGAGGCGGAGGGGGGGAGCCCACGGACGGATACGAATTGCCCGCTCTCTCGTTCAACCGCGATCAGAGTCGCCCAAATTCCTCTGCCTCTGTGTCCCGGTAGGTGGGTAATATTTTTTTACAGTTTTCCCTGGGTTTTAGGGACTTTGTATCGGTGTTTGTGTGAGGAGCTATGCAGTCTGCGGCTGGCTCGCTCGGCTTCCTGGCCACGCCCCCTGAGGTTGTATTTTTTAAGGAAATATGATTTTATTGTACTGTGTCTGTATGGATAAGTGGTATTTGTAGTAGAGCATGTTTTTGATAACCCTTCTACATTTATTTGTATATTGGTTCATCATGTGTGTGTGTGTGTGTATATATATATATATATATATATATATATATATATATATATATATATATATAGAAAAAAGGAAAGAGAAAGAAACAGGCACACACCTAGTGCATTACCACAATAAAAATATATTGAATGAACATAAAATCTAACAAATGCCCACTCACAAAAGTACAGCAAATATAAGCGTGTATGAGATAGGCTCTCATGTGCCATGCAGCTCAATCACCAGTGTCCGTCCGCAGTCAATGGCGTCGTCACGTGGATCAGCTCCGTGAAACCGGAACCGGAAGAGGGGTCCTTCGCCTTCAGTGTATCATCGTATTGGTCCCTCCAGGAAACAGACACCTCCAGTATAACAAATGTATGAGGTTGTAAGCCGGGAGAGCAGCACACGGGAGCCAAAGTTCTACAGTCAACCTGCAACAGTGCTTGTGGGCAAATGGCGGCCAGAATCTAGCCACGCCCTACGCCCCACGCCCTACGCGAAGTCGCCATTTGATGACGAAACGCATAGGGCGTGGCTAGATTCTGGCCGCCATTTGCCCACAAGCACTGTTGCAGGTTGACTGTAGAACTTTGGCTCCCGTGTGCTGCTCTCCCGGCTTACAACCTCATACATTTGTTATACTGGAGGTGTCTGTTTCCTGGAGGGACCAATACGATGATACACTGAAGGCGAAGGACCCCTCTTCCGGTTCCGGTTTCACGGAGCTGATCCACGTGATGACGCCATTGACTGCGGACGGACGCTGGTGATTGAGCTGCATGGCACATGAGAGCCTATCTCATACACGCTTATATTTGCTGTACTTTTGTGAGTGGTCATTTGTTAGATTTTATGTTCATTCAATACATTTTTATTGTGGTAATGCACTAGGTGTGCGCCTGTTTCTTTCTCTTTCCTTTTTTCTAGATATCATAAGGGACTGGTGATCCCTTTGAAACGGGCTGCAAGAAACCAAAGACATTGCCACTGGAACAGGACTTTATGTATTGAAGGTTTTTAATACATTTTTATATTTTTTGACAATTTTTTCTATTTTTTACTTATTAAATATATTTTTTAGATTTATATATTTTTTCCTTTAGGGTTTATTGTCAGGAGATTGTATTGCTATTATATTTTTTAAAGTTCTATCATAGTGTATAAGCCTACTCTAGCTGCCCCTTCAAGCCTATCCAATTAGCTACTGTCTCTCCTAATAATATCTATAATTAACTGGGTTATTTAGCGGCGCTACTTCATATTGTTTTTTTGTTGTTTTTTTTTTGTTGTTATATATATATATATGACATACATAGAAGGTGAATACCGCATCAACTACCAATGAATATTGCAGTGTCTAAACCTAACTTAATCAGACTAGGAATATATTTATTTAGATTTATTTATTAATTGTGGGGCTGCTGTGCGTGAATTTTTTTTATTGTGGGTAGTGGGGGTGGGTGAAGGGGGTATTAGACCCATCGGTGGTTGTTTAGGGCTTGCGGGGGGGTAGCGGGTGCACTTAACCCCTTCACGACCGTAGCGGTATTAACTGCTACGGTCGTGAAGGGGTTAAGTGCACCCGCAACCCCCCCGCAAGTCCTAATCTCACACCAAGGGCCAAACACCCCCTTCACCCATCCCCGCTACCCACAATAAAAAAAATTCACGCACAGCAGCCCCACAATTAATAAATAAATCTAAATAAATAAATAAATACATGAAGAGAAATAAATATATACTGTATATATATAGTATATATATAATAACAATCCCTATACATATACATATACATATATATATATATATATATATATGTATATATATATATATATATATGTATATATATATATATATATATATATATATACACACACAGTATATACACACACATGATGAACCAATATACAAATACAGTACATGTAGAATGGTTATAAAAATCATACTGTCCTACAAATAACGCTTCTCCATACAGACAATAATAATAATCCATTTAATAATCCTAACTGATCTTACAATATAAAACATAACATTCCAATCCACACAGTACATTGCATTTACATTGTATAAATGATGCATAAAATCTATGCACCATATACATTCTGCAAATGAATGTTAACAATATCATTGCAAGCTACTGTACCAGTAAATACAAACACATCCAAACAAGTCAACTATTTTAACCAATCAAGTAAACAAAAATCAATATACAGTATACTGTAAGTACCAACCAGAAAACACAATTTAAAACCAAAGCTAACCCTTACAATACCAAGGATTACATCTATCTAATTGTAAAAAACAGTATACATTATACACACATTGAAGCATTGCAATAAACAACATACAGTACAGTACATCCCCTGTATCTCCCTGCCTTCAGTGTAATCTGTTTAAAGCCCCCTCCCCCCTAATGTTTCTGTTAAACAGATTACACTGAAGGCAGAGAGATTTAAAGCCCCCTCCCCCCTAATGTTTCTGTTAAACAGATTACACTGAAGGCAGAGAGATTTAACAGAAACATTAGGGAGGGAGGAGGGGGCTTTAAACAGATTACACTGAAGGCAGAGAGATTTAAAGCCCCCCCCCCCCCCCCTAATGTTTCTGTTAAACAGATTACACTGAAGGCAGAGAGATTTAATAGAAACATTAGGGAGGGGGAGGGGGCTTTAAACAGATTACACTGAAGGCAGAGAGATTTAAAGCCCCCTCGCCCCTAATGTTTCTGTTAAATCTCCCTCCCTGCCTGCATTGCTGTGAGTGCAGTGTATGTAAATGTGGGGAGGGGGGGGACCCAATGTGCAAATTCATGGGTGAAGGGTGGGTATCGGGCCTGTGTGGTTTAACCCCTTAATCACCTTTGCGGTTATTATCTGATAAGGTGTTTAAGGGGTTAATTGATATCTGAATGTAATTGCAATGTATTGGCTTTTGATTTTTGTTTACATGGTTGATTCATTTGCAGAATGTATATGGTGCATAGATTTTATGCATCATATATATTGGAATGTGAGGTTTTTCATTGGTTTGTGATGATATAGATTGTGAGATCAGTTAGGATTTTTAAAGGAAATTGATTTTAATGTAGTGTCTGTATGGAGAAGTGTTTGGTTGTAGGACAGTATGCTTTTGATAACCCTTCTACATTTATTTGTACTGTATATTGGTTTATCATGGGTGTGTATATAACGTGTGTATATATATATATATATACTGTATATCTCTCTCTCTCTTTCTCTCTGTCTCTCTGTATATATATACAGTATATATATATATAGTTGCATGATGAAGCCACAGTACAAATTCATGGGTGAAGGGTGGGTATCGGGCCTGTGTGGCTTAACCCCTTAATCACCTTTGCGGTTATCATCCGATAAGGTGTTTAAGGGGTTAATTGATATCTGAATAACTTGCAATGTATTGGCTTGGTATTGGCTATGTTTTGTATGGGCAAGAGAAGGAAGGCGCTGGCGACGGACACTTCGTATTGATGAGGTCAGTAGTACTTTATTTATTTGTATATGCTAGTTAATGTTTTTAATAATGGGCAATTAATCTATTATCCATATCTGGATAATAGTTATTTTGAACATTATTGTACTGTAGGTGTTGGGGGGGAGGGTGTATGTATTGAATGTATAGGCCAGGTTTATTTTTTATACATTCAGGGTTGGTTCCGTGGTTCTGCGTGGGACCTCTGGAGACCACCTGTGGGTATCCTCGGGTATCCCAAGGGTATCAGGCTGGTGGTTCCACGGGTGACACATGCGGGGATGATGATGTGTGGTCCCACTTCTGTGGGGGCACCGCGGACCCGTAGTCTGCGGGGATGACGATGTGTGGTCCCACGTCTGTGGGACCACCGCCGACCCGTAGGTGCGGGGATGATGATGTGTGGTCCCACTTCTGTGGGGGCACCGCGGACCCGTAGTGAGCACCCGTGAGTTCCCCAGACCCCCGAGGGAACCACCCGAGGCCCCGCAGACACCTGTGGGTCTGACCCGGGGCTCCCAGACATCCCAATTGTGGCCCCCGCTGACCCAAGGAGACCACCTGGGGGCCATGGTGCTGGCAGGATCCACCAGCAGGCCTCCAGAACCTGTGTAAAAAGGGCTGCTGGTAAACTGTAGGTCTGTCCAGGTGCCCTGCCAGCCCACCGGGGACTCGCGTGGGGCTGCGTTATGAACCCTGTATGTAAAAGAATTAATCTTGTATTTATGGGGGGGCACAGGGGGTGGGTAATGTATTTAATAAATATAATGCTGTTTATTGTGGGTCATTGTACTGTTTTTATTGTGGGTACTGGGAGTGGGGGGGGGGTGTTTCCCCAACGGTATGTGGGTAGGCCTCCCTTGTGGGTACTGACTGGGTGGTTAGGCCTCACAGGGGGGGTTAGTGTGGGAGGGAATGTAGGCATCCCGAGTGGTGGGTGAAGGTGGGTTAACCCCTTAATGACTGTAGCGGTTAATAACCGCTATGGTGATTAAGGGGTTAGGGGACATTACTTAGGATGTTTTAATTTTTGTGTCTGTTTTGCAGAAGCGGAGGGGCCATGGCCAGGATGGGGGGGTTAACGGTATGTGGGTAGGGGGTGAGGGTGGTTAGACCTCACAGTATGCACATTGGGTCCCCCCCCCTCCCCACATTTACATACACTGCACTCACAGCAATGCAGGAAGGGAGGGAGATTTAACAGAAACATTAGGGGGAGGGGGCTTTAAATCTCTCTGCCTTCAGGGTAATCTGTTTAAAGCCCCCTCCCCCCTCCCTAATGTTTCTGTTAAATCTCTCTGCCTTCAGTGTAATCTGTTTAACAGAAACATTAGGGGGGAGGGGGCTTTAAACAGATTACACTGAAGGCAGGGAGATACAGGGGATGTACTGTACTGTATGTTGTTTATTGCAATGCTTCAATGTGTGTATAATATATACTGTTTTTTACAATTAGATAGATGTAATCCTTGGTATTGTAAGGGTTAGCTTTGGTTTTAAATTGTGTTTTCTGGTTGGTACTTACAGTATACTGTATATTGATTTTTGTTTACTTGATTGGTTAAAATAGTTGACTTGTTTGGAAGTGTTTGTATTTAATGGTACAGTAGCTGGCAATGATATTGTTAACATTCATTTGCAGAATGTATATGGTGCATAGATTTTATGCATCATTTATACAATGTAAATGCAATGTACTGTGTGGATTGGAATGTTATGTTTTATATTGTAAGATCAGTTAGGATTATTAAATGGATTATTATTGTCTGTATGGAGAAGCGTTATTTGTAGGACAGTATGATTTTGATAACCATTCTACATGTACTGTATTTGTATATTGGTTCATCATGTGTGTGTATAATATACTGTGTGTGTATATATATATATATATATATATATATATATATATATATATATATATATATATGTGTATATGTATGTATGTATATATACAGTATATATATACACACAGTATATACTGTATATGTATAGGGATTGTTATTATATATATACTGTATATATACAGTATATATATTCAGTATATATTTATTTCTCTTCATGTATTTATTTATTTAGATTTATTTATTAATTGTGGGGCTGCTGTGCGTGAATTTTTTTTATTGTGGGTAGCGGGGATGGGTGAAGGGGGTGTTTGGCCCTTGGTGTGAGTTTAGGACTTGCGGGGGGGTTGCGGGTGCACTTAACCCCTTCACGACCGTAGCAGTTAATACTGCTACGGTCGTGAAGGGGTTAAGTGCACCCGCTACCCCCTCGCAAGCCCTAAACAACCACCGATGGGGCTAATACCCCCTTCACCCACCCCCACTACTCACAATAAAAAAAATTCACACACAGCAACAGCAGCACAATTAATAAATAAATCTAAATAAATAAAAATAAATGAATATAAATAAATACATATAAAATATATTTTATTGATAGTGTAGATGTGCAGAGGGTCTCCGGAGCTTAACCGCAGTGGTTTTAGGTCTGGGGACCCCCTGCTCCCCGAGATACAGGCCCCTTTAGGGGGTGCCGGTATCCCTCTGCTTGAGTTACAGGCCGCGGTCACGTGATCGGGACCTTAAACCAAGCAGAGGGATACCGGCACCTCATAAAGGGAACTGTATCTCGGGGAGCAGGGGGTCCCCCGACCTGAAACCAGTGCGGTTCAGCTCCGGAGACCCCCTGTACATCTACACTATAAATAAAAATGTATTTCAAATTTATTTATTTATAGTCATTTATTTATTTATTTATTTAGATTTATTTATTTATTTTTTGGCGGCTGCTGTGTGTGTATTTTTTTATTGTGGGTAGTGGGGGTGGGTGAAGGGGGTATTAGCCCCAACGGTGGCTGTTTAGGGCTTGCGGGGGGGTAGCGGGAGGGCTTAACCCCTTCATGACCGTAACGGTATTAACTGCTACGGCCGTGAAGGGGTTAAGTGCACCTGCAACCCCCCCCCCGCAAGCCCTAAACTCACACCAAGGGCCAAATACCCCCCTTACCCACCCCCGCTACCCACAATAAAGCGGGCACGGTGAGTTAACCCCTTCATTGCCTTAGCGGCTATCCGCTATGGTAATGAAGCAGCATTTCTGTATTTTTAATAATATTGAGCAGGAGCAGGGGGCCCCCTGAGTTTAGATTTCTGGCTCAGGGAACCCCCTGCTCACTGTACAATATTATTAAAAATACAGAAATGCTGCTTCTTTACCATAGCACATAGCCGCTAAGGTAAAGAACGAGTGTTTATTTATATATGTGTTTTATTTATACTGTACATGTGCAGAGGGTCTCCGGAGCAGAACCGCTGTGGTTTTAGGTCCGGGGACCCCCTGCTCCCCGAGATACAGGCCCCTTTAGGGGGTGCCAATATCCCTCTGCTCTGCTTGGTTTACAGGCCGCGATCACGTGATCGGGACCTTCAAACGCAGAGGGATACCGGCACCTCATAAAGGGGTCTGTGTCTCGGGGAGCAGGGGGTCCCCGGACCTGAAACCAGTGCTGTTCAGCTCCCGAGACCCCCTGCACATCTACACTATAAATAAAAATGTATTTAAAATAATTTTTAATGTGCCGATGTTTGCACAGAGAGAGAGCAGTGGATCTCTCTCTGCTGCAAACACATCTTGCCCCCGCTGGCCCATAGTATCATTTATGTATGTGCATATACAGTACTGTATGTTAGGGGTTATAGGGGTTGTTGTTATACAGTATGTATATATACAGTATAAATACTGCATTACAATTCATTATAGGTGACGGCTTCAAAGAGAACAGCTCGCAAGCGCCCCCATGTGTTTTAACACGGCATTGCAGTATTGCAGCCAGCCGGAATAAAATGCTTCAATCCCTGCCGGGAATATAACGCTATACACTCCGGCAGAAAACGATCACAAACCTCAATACACCCGAGTATACCCGAATTCGCGGGACTAGCCGAGCGAGAATAAAGTGTGTTACCACTGTAAATTGCATTTGAGTTATTTTTTGTTTTTTTCCACATGTTTCTTTCATTTAGTCAGGCAGGCTCTCCAGTTAGTTGTTTGTGTTTTTGATTTAATAAATTACCTTTTCTACTTTTGCATACATTTGTCTGAGTGCTTTTTAGAGGTTTTCTTTTTGTGTTTCCATATATATATATATATATATATACAGTGTTCGACAAATCACCCAAAAATCTACTCGCCCAACCAAAAAATCTACTCGCCACCTAGTCCCGCCCCCAACCCTGCCCCATAGTCCCGCCCCCAACCCTAGTCCCGCCCCCAACCCCGCTTTAAAATAAAATATATAAATAAAATACATTTAATAAATTCCTAGTCAGAACAACATTAGTTTTTGACATAAATGTATTTATTGTATTACATTATACTACAATTAGTCCTTGTTACGTGTGTGTGTGTGTGTGTGTGTA